>NW_023606624.1:0-42500 GCF_013339745.2 Dermacentor silvarum
CTCGCTGCTTCTGATCAAGCTTACGAACCTTGATGTTGACTCGTCAGTTGTGAATCTCTTGCGCAGTTATCTTCTTGATAGATCGTGTTCTATTAACGTCAATGGCCAAACGTCTTCTTCTTACTTGGTAACTAGCGGCGTCCCTCAAGGGTCAGTATTAGGACCACTCCTTTTTTTAATTTTTGTTAATGACGTTCTTTCTGTTATTCGGAACTCTTCTTTCCTTCTATATGCCGATGACATCAAGATTTTTAAGAAAATTCACACTGTTGATGACTGTCGCACCCTGCAGTCTGACCTGTTTTCCTTTTCTAAATGGTGCAAGGATAATAACCTTACCTTGAATGCTGCTAAGACCAAAGTCATGACTTTCACACGCAAAACAGCAAGTATTTCTTTTTCTTATTCGATAGATTCTGTGCCGTTGTATAAGGTCTGCGAGATCAATGATCTTGGTGTACTTTTTGATGCAACCTTACACTTTTCGGCTCACACTAAACGTGTTGCAATGCGGGGTATGCGCTCTCTTGGTTCTGTATGCAGACTATCGCGGGAATTCAAGTCTCCTACACCGTTCCGCAAATTATACACAACCATCTGTCTTCCTCAACTCGAATATGCGTCGGTCGTCTGGAACGGCTCTTCTAGATCCAACAGTGACATTATAGATCGTGTCCAGAAAAAGTTTCTAAGCATATATAATCACCGCTTTGCAAACCTGGACATTGCACCCTGTACTAGCACTGTTGGATTGTCATTGCCTTCACTTCGCGACCGACGTAATCGCGCTGACCTTCTGTTTCTCTTTAAACTCCTTCACGGTAACCTCACGTGTCCCGAACTTCTCAGCTGTGTCATGTTCCGCATCCCACGCAAGATCACCAGAGAACATAGACCTTTCCATGTTCCTGCCTGTCATCACGAACACTCAACTGTCCACAGAATACAGAATCTTTATAACGCTTACTTTCGTGAACTTGATATCTTTCATAACTCCTTGTCATCGTTCTTTTCCGAGCTTTGCCTGGTATTATAATATCATGTATTGTTCAAGTGCCCTTCTCCTCCTTTTTCTTTTGTATTTACTTTGTGCTTTGTTGTCGGTACTCTCTTCTTTTCACAATTTTTATTTTTATTCATTTATTGTTTAATGATTTTTCCCTGAGTGTCTTTTTTTTGTTTGTAATGTATGCGTGCGCCAGCACTCAGACCTTAGGGTTGTTCCTGGGCACGTTAAATAAACATGATTGATTGATTGATTGATTGATTGATTGATTGATTGATTATTATATAAAACTTTCTACGTATATATCATCACCACTTTGCTCTAGCACGGTCGGGTTATTGTCATTGCCCTTACTACGCTGCCGACGTAATCGCGCTTACCTTCTGTTTCTTTTCAAACTCCTTCACCGTATCCTCATGTGCCCCCAACTCCACAGTTGTATCATGTGTCGTATTCCGCGCAACATCACTAGAGAACACAGACCTTTCCATGTTGCTGCCTTTCACCACCAACACTTAACCTTCCACAGAATACAGATACTTTATAACGCCCACTTTCATGAGTTTGATATGTTTCACAACTCGCTGTCATTATTCTGTTCTGAGCTTTGCATTGTTGTGTCTTAGTTTCACATATTGTTCAACTTCCCTACTCCTCCTTTTTCTTATGTATGCATGTTCCGCCTTCTTGTATGCACACTTTTCCAGATTGTTAATTTTTATTCATCGTTTTATTTTATTTACTGATATTCCCCTGCCGTATTTCTTTTTCTGTGCTTACGTGTGTAAATAAATGATGATGATTATAATGATATTATTATTATTATTATTATTATTATTATTATTATTATTATTATTATTATTATTATATTATTATTATTATTATTATTATTATTATTATTATTAGTGACCGGGACTTCAGTGGAGTTAAGCAAAAAGGTGGTGGCGTACTTATTGCCGTTGACAGCTCACGGACATGTGTAAGGCGCAGCGACATAGAAAGTGTACAGGAATCGATTTGGCTTGAAGTCAGCCTAGCGCGCTGTGAAAAATTGTTAATCGGAACCTTCTACGTTCCACCGAATATTTCTCCTGCTTTGTTTGATCAGGTCATCTCTTCTATTGAAAATGTATTATCCTCCCAGCGCAAACACAGAGTAATCCTGCTTGGTGATTTTAACACACCAGGAATTGATTGGAACACGCTTACATATTCTCATTATAATCATTACATAGAGAATAAATGCAGCCTGTTGTTAGACTTTATGTCCTTTTGTTCTCTTCAGCAGCACAATTTGATCGCCAATTCCTGTGGCAACGTTTTAGACCTTTGCCTCTCTAATGCTCAAGCTATAGATGTTTCGTGTTCTGATGTTTCCCTTGTCCGTCCCGATAAGTTTCACCCCTCACTTAAGATAACTGCCTCTGTGTCAGCCTTGAAGCAGAGCTTCTCGACTGGCATTAATGAATCTTCTCGATTTGCTTTCAAGCGGGGTGATTATGTTGGCTTGTATGACTTCTTGTCCACCAGAGATTGGTCCCTGGTCACAGATAAAACTAATGTTGATGACCAAATAGATCTGTTTGCAGAGCTTGATTTGAGCGGTATGCGCCAATACATTCCTCAGTACAGTCCTAGGCACTCTAAATATCCCAATTGGTTCTCATCTGAACCTATAACTGCCCTAAAGCGTAAAGATCGCGCGCACCGTAAATCCAGAATTCCTGTGCCTAATGAGTGGAGAGAAGAATTCCGCTTTTTTCGAACTCTCTGCAAACGCCTCTATAAGCGGGATCATGACGCATATATTGCATTCTTGGAAAAGAGCGCCTCCGACCGGCCGGCGGAATTTTGGAAGTATATCCGCAAGCGTACCAGTAATCGCGGAGAGTGTTTTCGCCTGCTCGACTCTAGTGGAGTAGAAGTCCAAGCAGTCGCGGATTGTTTTGCTGCCCATTTCTCTTCCTTATATAAGCCTTCAGGTTTCAACGCTGGTGTCAGTCAGCAGCACACAACGGCTCCTACATCTAGTCCTGTGTTGTTTGATGAAAAGCTGATCGGCGAATGCCTTAAGCGCTTGAAGCCTTCCCTATCCTGCGGTCCTGATGGCATCCCTTCCGCAATCTTAAAAGCGTACGGCGGTATATTTGCCCCAGTATTGACATCTATATTTAATAGCTCTCTGAATACTTCCACCTTCCCTCACATGTGGAAAACTGCTCGTGTTTTTCCTGTATTTAAGTCTGGCTGTAAAACCGATGTCTCAAATTATCGCCCGATTTCTCTTCTCTGTGCCACGTCTAAGGTTTTTGAGCTTGCTCTTCACAACATATTGTCTTGTACTGTTAAGAACACGTTGATTCCGAATCAGCATGGATTCCTCACCGGCCGCTCTACTATCACAAATCTCGCAAGCTTCATGACACATATCTCCGCGCCGGTACTTCAAAGGGGGCAAGTAGACACCATATATTGCGACCTCAGTAAAGCTTTTGATGTGGTAAGCCACTCACTGCTTCTCATCAAGCTTACGCACTTTGGTGTTGACTCGTCAATTGTAAATCTATTGCGGAGTTATCTTATTGGTAGATCATGTTTTGTTAACGTCAACGGCCAAACGTCTTCATCGTACATGGTAACCAGCGGCGTTCCTCAAGGATCAGTGTTAGGACCACTCCTTTTTTTAATTTTTATTAATGACGTTGTTTCCGCAATTCGGCATTCTTCATTCCTCCTATATGCCGATGACATAAAGATTTTTAAGGCAATTCACACTGTTGATGACTGTCGCATCCTGCAGTCTGACCTGCTTTCTTTTTCTAAATGGTGCACAGATAATAACCTCACCTTGAATGCTGCTAAGACCAAAGTCATGACTTTCACCCGCAAAACAGCAAACATCTCTTTTTCTTATTCAGTAGATTCTGTACTATTGTGTAAGGTCCGTGAGATCAATGATCTTGGTGTACTTTTTGATACAACCTTACACTTTTCAGCTCACACTAAACGCGTCGCAATGCGGGGCATGCGCACTCTTGGATCTGTTTGCAGACTGTCGAGAGAATTCATTTCCCCTACACCGTTCCGCAAGTTGTACACAACAATCCGTCTTCCTCAACTCGAATACGCGTCGGTCGTCTGGAATGGCATTTCTAGATCCAACAGTGACATTATAGATCGGGTCCAGAAAAAGTTTCTAAGCATATATCATCACCGCTTTGCTAACACGGACTCTGGGCCCTGCTCTAGCACTGTTGGATTATTGCCATTGCCCTTACTTCGCTGCCGACGTAATCGTGCTGACCTGCTTTTCCTTTTCAAACTCCTTCACGGTATCCTCATGTGCCCCGAACTCCTTAGTTGTATCACATTTCGCATTCCGCGCAACATCGCCAGAGAACACAGACCTTTCCATGTTGCTGCCTGTCACCACCAACACTCAACCGTCCATAGAATACAGAGTCTTTATAACGCCCACTTTCATGACCTTGATATTTTTCACAACTCTTTGTCTTTGTTCTGCTCTCAGCTTTACGTTGTTGTGTCTTAGTTTCACATATTGTTCAACTTCCCTTCTCCTCCTTTTTATTATGTATGCATTTTGCGCCTTTGGTTGCATGTATGTACACTTTTCTTTTCAAGATTGTTAATTTTTTATTCATTGTTTTTTTTACTGATATTCCCCTGTTGTATTTGCTGATAATTTTCTCAACTCTATGTCTTTGTTCTGCTCTGAGCTTTCCGTTGTTGTGTCTTAGTTGCACATATTGTTCAACTTCCCTTCTCCATTTTATTTATGTATGCATTTTGCGCCTTCGGTTACATGTATGTACACTTTTCAAGATTGTTATTTTTTATTCATTGTTTTTTTTTTTCGCTGATACTCCCCTGCTGTATTTCTTTTTCTATGTATACGTGCGCCAGCACCCAGACCTCACGGTTGTTCCTGGGCACGATAAATAAATAAATGATTGATTGATTGATTATTATTATTATTATTATTATTATTATTATTATTATTATTATTATTATTATTATTATTATTATTATTATTATTATTATTATTATTATTATTATTATTAATATTATTATTATTATTAGACCTCATGGTTGTTCCTAGGCACGACAAATAAATAAATGATTGATTGATTGATTGATTGATTGATTGATTGATTGATTGATTGATTGATTGATTGATTGATAAGGCAATTCATTCTATTGATGACTGACGTATCCTGCAGTCTGACCGGGTTTTTTTTCTGAATAGTGCGCAGATAATAATCTGGCATTGAATACTGTTAAGGCCTGAGTCATTAATTTCACCCGCAAAACAGCAAGCATTAGCTTTTGTTATTCTGTAGATTGTGTACCATTGCGTAAGTTCGGTGAGATCAATCATCTCGGTGTACTTCTTGATACAACCTTACACTTTTCAGCTCACACTAAACACGTTGCAATGCGGGGTATGCGCACTCTGGGCTCGCTTTGCAGACTATCGAGAGAATTCAGTTCTCCTTCACCGTTCCGCAAGTTGTACACAACAATCTGTCTTCCTCAACTCGAATACGCGTCAGTCGTCTGGAACGGCATGTCTAGTTCCAACAGTCACATTACTGGTCGTGTCCAGAAAATGTTTCTAACTATATCTCATCACCGCTTTGCTAACACGGACACTGCACCTTGCTCTAGCACTGTTGGGTTATTGTCATTGGCCATACTTCGCTGCCGACGTAATCGCGCTTACCTTCTGTTTCTTTTCAAACTCCTTCACGGTATCCTCATGTGCCCCAACTACACAGTTGTATCATGTTTCGAATTCCGCGTAAGATCACCAGAGAACATAGACCTTTCCATGTTCCTGCCTGTCATCACCTACACTCAGCCGTCCACAGAATACAGAATCTTTATAACGACAACTTTCATAATCTTGATATTTATCACCACTCGCTCTCATTGTTCTTTTCCGAGCTTTGCGTTGTTGTGTCATAGTTTCACATATTGTTCAACCGCCTTTCTCCTCCTTTTAAGCAAAGCTTTATAGGCTCAGAAGATTCGGTGGCGGTGGTGTCACGCTGAAAAGTGGGCCTATCCTGGTGATAATGTAGAAAGGGTCCAAGCTCAATCGCACATACCCCTGTGGGCTCGGGGATCTGTAACGCGTCCTTGAACTTCCCTTGTCAAACCTGGGACCCAAAGAGACAAAATCACCAGCCATTCCCCTGTCGAGAAAATGGCATAATGGGTCGAACCGAACCGGGCCAGGTCGGGACGGACAATTAACATGTTATGATCAATAGCCATCCTCGGACAGCATAACACCTTAATATTTGACTGATTAATACATTTTTATTTCGTGGCAACTTAACAAATACTTATATCTAATTTTTTATATATTTCTAGTAAATATAACGTGTACACATTTATTTATGTTCATGGAAAGGCTATTATAGACAAACCATTTTTCTAAGCGCTTCAGGTCGGCCGCTAATAGAACAGTGTGTCATTAGATGCCCTTGCATACAATGCTCAATCATCCGCAAAAATCGTATATCGGTTTGTATCTCGGATCATTGCCAAACTGACCTTTTTCATGGATAAGGAGCGAATTTTGCAGCGTGAGCGTAAGCTGAAGGGCACAGCGTTTTCCATACGCGAGAATTTTGCCTTGGCAACAGAGACGAAGAAAGCTGTTGGAATACGCGAAAGCTCAGAACAAGTCGTTGAAGCTTTTTGTAGACAAGCGGAGCATCGAGAATGAAACCTACGTCTACGATGCCGTCACCAACGCAGTTGCATGCTCACTCAGATAGCTAAAACTAAACTCACGCGCATGTAGGCAGCAAGATCTGCATCACCCTTTCAATGGTCCATCATTAACAATATCATTCACCAATATCAGAAATATTCTTTCTAAACGTGATATGATCTTCTCTTATGTCGATGATAGTCATTCAGATATTCTTGTCCTCACTGAGACGTGGTTAAACGCTGACATCACTGAGAGCGACACTTTTTCTCGTGCCAACAGCTACAATATTTATCGACATGATCGCACGGACAGAAGGGGTGCTGTGTTCTTCTTGCGTTAAAAGATACACCATGTCATACGCCTTTGCTTCATATTCTAAAATTGAAATTGTCAGGTTAGTTTGCATATTTCATTCCACAAAAGTATTGATCCGCAGCTGTTACCGCCTTCCCGAGTCTCGTCATTACGTTTTAGCTGAGATGCGCAGTAGCACTAGCTGTGCCATAGAAATCTCTCAGGCTAGTACAGTGTATCTCTCTGGTGATTTCAATTTACGACTTATTGATTGAGGGCGCTTGTATTTTTCTTGTAATCACTCGGCTGACTTCATTAACTTTACTTTACACTTTAAAATAGGGTAGACCTCATTCTAACAACTGTACCTGGAACAATTGTACACGTAGATTATTTGAATGGGTTTAGTGATCACAAATTACTACAAGTAACTCTTGCTATCCAGCCGCCTTTTGCAGGAACAGAATCAAAGAAAATGAGGTAATATATTAAATACAACTGCAACGCCATTGACAAGGAACTTACTTCATTTTCTATGCCTGCTATTACATTCTTTTTACAGTAGCTCAGTAGATGAAAACTGGATTCCTTTCAAAAATAACATGTCAAGAATAATATAAACGCGCGACCCTTTGATAACGTTAAGTAATGATAAAACAACTCTCTCGTTTAGCAAGGCTCTGCGCCTGCTGAATAAATGCTTTATTATTGCGATAGCAATTATATGGACACTCAAAAGCAGATTTCTGCCGTCGGCGTCGCCGTCGCCGTCGCCGTCGCCGTGAGGTTCCGTATGACGTCAATGGAGATGAAATCGTGGCCGCGCGCCGCCGAACGCTGTATGTGCGAGTGAAAGGGCGCGAGGGACGCGCTCTTTCACGGGGAGTGAACGCACGGCGGAGAACAAACGCGCGTTCTGCGCCGTGCTTCCTTAAGGGCTGCAGAAGTAGGCGTCTCTTTCCTCCTTTACAATCACCATATATGTAGAGCAAACGCGCCTTCTTCAGACGCGCGAGAGGCCGTGGGGGAGGGGGAAGGAAGGGACGCGACGTTTAGCTGCGGCACCAAGTGCCTATTTATATGAGAGGCTCCAGCAACAGTCACCAACGCCGCACGCATTTTGAGCTAACGCGGGCAAAACGCCGATGGCGTCGACAACAGTTCTGCGTGTTGTTGCTACCAAAGCCGCTCACCTTACTTCGTATGACATTGCTGTGTTGCTATCGCATTCATTGCTTCGCCCTTAGGGCGAAACTGTGACATTTTTATTTTTTATTTTATTTATTTAAAATACTGCCGGTCTCGATCGAGAAAATAACAGGTGGGCATATTGAGGGTACATTGCACAGTAAAAAAGTGAGACGAAAAAAATGTATCTATACCTATATGTGCCTAGGAATGTACAATTGCAACATACATATTAACGCGTGTTATTTGCAACAATTTATACAGCAACATACAAGACGGACAAAAGTTTCACTGAGTAGTACGTATACACTTAATTTGAACATGAAAAAAGAAAGCGTACCAAAAAGTTAACACGCAGAAAAGAAAGAAAGAAAGGCAATCAAGTGATTAAAATATCTATATATATATATATATATATATATATCCTTCACGATGAGACAGTCAGCCTGTTCAATTGCGTAAAGATGCTGTTTGTCATTTTAAAGTTAGTACCTCTATTTTGGTGCGGAACTCAGACAGAGTGTTAGCGCTTGTTATATATCGCGATCTAATTGGTTCCATTTTCGTATTGTAGATGTAAAAAATGAGTGTTTAAATGCGTCGACCTTGTGAGAATATTCCACCAATGTATGCAGATGCTTATGTCGGCTTTCAGGTGACTGTGAATAAGCGACATATTTGGAATGGTCAATTTTATTAGTATTATGAAGAACTTGAAAAAGAAATATTAATCGGGACTGTATCGCTCTAGCTTCTAATGTCTGAAGGCCAGAGGCAACCAACAGGTTAGTAGGGGAATCTGTACGTTTATATTTGTTGTGAATAAACCTCACAGCCTTACGTTCGACAGTTTCTAGTTTTTGAATGTTAGTCTTCGAATGCGGAAACCATACTGTATTAGCATACTCTAAAATAGGTCTCACGAATGTCGTGTAGGCTAGGAGTTTGGTGGACGGAGGTGATAGTTTTAGGCATCGTTTAAGGTAGAACAGTTTGTGCAGCGCAGTGGTAGTGATGCTTGTTATGTGAGTGTCCCATTTCAGATCTGATGTTAACGTAATACCTAGTAATTACCTAATTTTATGCCTACAATCGTCTTAATGTTAATCCAGTGCAACGTGTTGTTTAATGAAATATTTGTATACATATATATGCACCGCACAGTGCATAACTTCAATTCAGATGAATGACATGTAATTGATTTCCTGTAATCAAATACATGTTTAGTAGTTGGGTTGCCTTTTTACATTCTAACGTTTAATGCAGACGTCGTACTTACACATTTAAGAAGTATTTTTTTTTGTTCGAAAATGCTAAACACAAATGCGCCGCAGGATGTGGTTTCTCAAAATTCCGGACTGTATAACATCTATCTATCTATCTATCTATCTATCTATCTATCTATCTATCTATCTATCTATCTATCTATCGATCCATCGATCGATCCTCTCACGCCGACCGAAATACCCAAGTTGTCTATACCTGCTTGGGCCATTAGGTATGAGCTCTTGGTTGTGACGCCGTCTTGTTCGTTCCATTGTAGTTTCAAAATCTTACTCTCGACATGACTTGCACCCCGACCCAGTGGCCCAAGTTGTCTAATAGCTTGGGCCACTAGGTATGGGCTCCTAATCACGATGCCGTCGTGGTCGCCGTCGTTCGCCGTCATTCCCGCTTCTTCATCCAGAAGTCGTCATACCGTCGTCGTCAGACAGTTGTCGTCATCTCATTGTCCTGATGTCGTTGTCGTCACGTTATCGTCGTTATACAATCGACAAATTTTAAGAATCATGCTGTCGTCCTTGTAGACTCCATTGTTGCTCCATCGATATCATTCCTTCTTCATCATTCCATCGGCACTGCGTCGGAATTGCTATCGTTGTTTGCGTTATCGGCGTGAGTCATCGTGAAATGAGTTCTGCCGCAATTTATTGTTCGATAAAGCAGAACATAAGCGCGCCCCAGGCTTTACTTTCTTGCTAAATATAGGCTGGAGCATTCGATGACACCATGTACAGTTTTTAAGACTTGGGTAGTTAAATGATTTGGGAAAGCTGAAATTAACCTAAATTCGATAACTCGCGAGTTTGCCAGTGTTTGGTTCTATCATCGTTACAACACCACAATATATTCGACACGCAACCGAGGTCACAGCTTGCCTCAGAGTGCTATGCCATTTCCCCGGTATACATTATACTCGTGGAGGTGCCAAAAAAAGAAAAACACTACTCAAACATGCACATAAAATTTACACCTCTTACTATCAGAATACACAGCTTTGCACGGAGTCGTTTCTGGACGCGACTGGACTTTATTACACACTTGATCAAAAAGCTGCCACAGCAAAAGCACAAGTATTCAGGCTTAGGTTCCCGCGTCAGCTTTTAACACCTATCTAGTGCGTCACTCATATGATCACAATGGCTTCGAAAAACTCAACCACTAAATATCTACCGCATTTATGGCTTTGTGAATAGAAAAAGAAATAATTGCCGCATATTTATTTCTTGTTTCGCCCCCTGTCGCGTTAACTCGATAGCGTTGCGCTGGTAAACTCTAGGTCGTGGTTTTGTTCCCGGCCTCTGCGGCCAAAGTTCGGTGGGAGTGAAGTACAAGAAACGCTCGAGTACATAGATTAAGTGGCCCGGTGAAGAACCCCAGCTGGTCAAAATTAATCCGGAATCTCCAACTACGGCCTGCCTCATAAAAAGATCGTAGTTTGGGCACGTGCGACCCCAGAAGGTAACTAATTTTTTCTCGTCGTTTATTGAACCAATCTTCTAGACATTTTGCCACTACGGCGATTTGCGATTGCTACCATAGACGATCCTCGCGTGCTTTGTAACTGTACACCGATTCCATGTGCGTCACTTTCTTCTATTGCGATTGTCTAATTTCTTACACATTATTGTGCGCAAGTGATCGTGTGGCGGTGGCTCTTATGCCGGACAACTATGGTGGTGTCAAGGATACGTTGAGGTGTCGTAGTTACTGAGAGTTGCCACAACTCAACCATGCCACAACGACGCTGAGGTTATATTCTGCGGATGTTTTCATGCACCGTGTGGACAAGAGAATAGCTGCGAAGCCAAAGAATAATCTTACAGCCATTTTTACTGACTCTACAAACGCCAAAAATGTGCCGGTGACCGGGTCTGTTCTCTACGGAATTATCAAGTGAAACAAATATCCATATTTCAACAAATGTCCATCTTCGAGTGTATAAAATGATTTTAAATCGAAGTTTTATTTGTCTACCTGTGCGCGCTCAGGCGTGTCGACGTCTTCTGCCTCGCCGAGTAGACGCTGCCCACTTGAAACCAGTTCCCCCAGAGCAGCAGCCCGGTTGGCTTCGAACACGTGCCTATAAAGACCGAATAACACCTTGGCCCGCTTCCACCGAGCAATCCAGCGATTTGAGACACTTGGAGTGTCAATCGTTTCACACAACAACAATAAAATAGACGCATAAAATCAATTGTGGAGATGACGTCCAAAAACTGCATAGTGAGTTATGAGGGAAGCCGTAGTGGACAGAGCCGTTATCCCTTTGTTTACTTCTTCAGAGCGCAGCGCAAGGCGTTGCACGATGAGAAAGAAGGGCTCACGCGCGTCATTGTGCAGTGGACGCTCGTTCATGGCCAATCCCCCGTAGTGGGTTGTGCTATTTCTATAGGCACCAAACCAAACCCAAGCTTGTTCATTGCATCGCCATTTTCCAACAGCAGCTTCAGTTACAGTCGGATAAGAAGGCACCCAGATTCACTGGTTTCGCAGGCGATAAAAAGCGACAGAACGCAATATCGCAACGGCCAGAGGATGTACAGCGCCTGAAAATCGCCGCAAGGCAAGACGTGTCAGGGGTGCCGGAGCCGCTGCACAGATACAGGAGAAACGAGAACTCTCGACGCCTCTTCGTGACAAGCCGCGAGACCCTGGAGCTTCGGCGTTGGGTCCTACTATGCATCTAGCCATCCAGAGCCATCAGGGACTACTTCGGCATTCTCGACAGAGAAGACGATCCCCGTCAGCGCATTGTCATCGTGAATACGTAGCGCAACTTCCAATGGGAATCCTGTTTGAAGCGTTCGTGGAAGTCGCTGCCATTGACCGCCACGAGCAGCTGCATCGGTAATCTTGCTACCGAAGACGTCTGAGCTGCACTTTGCTCTGCAACAAAAGCAACGTCCGTTAGCGCATCACCAACGCTCTTACGCAGGCCATCTAGATACAGGAATCATGTTTGCTTTCTTCGTTGAGGCCACTTCTACTGACGGAAACCACAAGCAGCAGCTATGGATTCTGCTTTTAACGTCGCCTGAGTGGCGCCTTCCTCGGCAGCAACAACGATCTGCGTCAGCGCATCAACAACTCGCTCACACACGGGCCAGCATGTTTCAGAATTTCAGAATTTCAGAATTTTGCCTTTATTTCCATAAATGTACAATTTATGGGGGATTTAAGGACACTCCGAAGCTATCGGACTGCACGAAGACATGGCGCCAAGCGCGACTGTGGCCCATCCAACGGGCCGTGTGCATGGCTCGATCCGCAGCTAGTTGCATCCACCCGCAGCTTGTTGTGAGCTTCTCCGCGGTCAGATGCCAAAATGACGTGACTGGTTGCCATTGGCTATCCCCGACGCATGGTCACCTTTCGTTGAACGCCAACACTCCAGTATTCATAGAGCTGCTGCACAGCTCACCTCCGCTTACGCCAAAACCCTCTGAAAGGTCATGCCACAGCAAGACGCCGGACCGGCTCCTTTGCTGCAGCGCGCTTCAACCTTTTCCCTTTCCTGCTGCTGCCATCAGCGCCTGTGGCCTTTTTGACAACAGCTACGTGGGCCTCGCGCAGGTCCATGCCTCAGCAGTTGCGCGCCTCCAGGATAACGTAGAGGCTGCGACAGTGCAGAATGACGACACTGTTGAGGTCCTCGCAGTGGTTGCACTTCTGGCCCAGGAGATCGGCCAGCTCGGCGAACATCTGCTGCTGGCCCTTGGTCTCGACCTACTCAACCAGCGGCTTCAACCGAACTATCGCTGCATCCCCCGCCTCCAAACAGCCGGCTGCCGAGGCCTCTGCAAGGACATTTTGGCCGCACTCGAACTTTGGCCGCCGCTCATTATGAAGAGCCTCGAGCTTTTCCTTGGCAAGATGGCAGAATACACGGAGCAAGATTACGATAAAATATTGGATGCAGTAACACAGCCAGGATGAACACGACATGATCAGTGCAGTCATGCAGCCATTCAACGACGAAGTTGAGGAAAACGACGAAGCGGAAGACTCCTTGTGTGCACCCACGCAATCAGAGGAAAGACACCGGCACCTATCGTGGGGTCCGTCTGAGCTCAGCTTCGTCCTGTGGGATGCGATCGAGCCGTGTTACGACAACGATGCCGGTAACGAGTATGACGAGGAGTTGTGCGCGCAGACTCAGATTGACGATCCTCCACCCTCAAAAGTACATTACTTGCTTAAGTGCAGGAGAGAGAGGGGTTCTATGGCGAAAGAGGGCAACATCGACGACAAGACAACCTCGCTATCACCAAAGACTACAACCGACGAGGCTCCGCCACCTTCCCCCGGCTTTTTTACAGGATCCTGAAGACAATGGCGAGGCAAGCGTGGTCACAGCCCGGCACTCGCCATCCCTCCTCGGTGCGACCGGTGCGAATGTCTACGAAGACTGGATGACACTTGGCGGTGCTATTCGCTCGCTCATCATCAGAAGTGTTGGGAAGACGCCGGAACCCAACAACAGATCAGCAAACAGACTGCTGTTTAGCTAACATGTTCTGACGCAGCGCAACTTGATATGGAGACCCCGTTAGCGGTGTTCGAAGAGGCCACTTCCAGTAGCGTTAACCAGAAGATGGATGTGTTGGTTCCTCTTCTCAAGACGGCAGGCCTGAGTGAGAGGTGCATCCACTGCATTCTTGTGCGTGACGTGGATTCCTGCTGCGGAGGCGCGTGCAGCGATCTTGACAGCTGTGGTTGGACGAGTCAACGCAATGTGCGCCTAGGACGCTGCACATGCCGTGAGCAGTCTTATTAAGGCTGAAGATTTTCTCTATTCAGACGCAGTATTTCACACGGACCATTGGATGAATTATTATACAATTACCACCTAGCATTTTTAGTATAGTCTTTATAGGTCCTATTCGGCAGAATAAAGGAAATTGAATTAGCGTCCGAGTCATTTTTTGGAGATGAAGGCGTAAGTCGCAGTAAGCACTACACATTAGCGTATCGTGGAGAGTATCACTGCTTTTTGATATGCGCACCATCGCAGCTCGATCACTTGCGTGCTAGTATATTTTCGTTGAACACCATCTATATATAAATAAAACCAATAAAATCTATTAAATTTAAGACGAAAGTGACGCACAGGAAGAATAGTTGTAAAGGGACAAGTATCCAAAGGGGTTCCTAATTATCTGAACGACCTTTATCGCCTCATCAGCAAAGAAACGCACCGATCTTTAATGGCAGATCCATAATTTTGTGAAACATGCGAAAATGCCTGAACGAGGCTGAGATAATTTTCTTCGATAGTGCTGATGAAGCTCTTTAAGGATCTCGTGGATTGTTTTGCTGAAAATTATACAATAAATTGTATACTCTTGAGTGACCTGATAGAGAAAAATTGCGTATCGCAATCGGAAGCGGGTAAAAGACGTTCACGTCAATTACAAAGCAGTCTCAACTATGACGTAGAAAACGTCCGAAGGTCCCACCCTCAAAAGCGCAATTATTCAAATGTCGCGGCTGCCGCGGGCGGCACTTGATCCTTCGACCTCGTGCTTAGCAGCGCAACACCATAGCCAATAAGCAACCCAAGCAACCGGGGTGGGTTTAACGTAATACGAAAAGGCACATCGAGATCATTTACTGAAACAACCCTGGTCAACACCGCACGACAAACACAATTCGGGAAGACGATATTAAGGGTTTTACACAAGTTTGCCATAATTCTGGTTTGAGATGAATTTAGAGTCAGCCCGTTTCATTGGCACCTTTCAGAGAACGGTAGGTCGGACTCCAGAGGGTGGCGATCCTCAATTCGGTGTATCTCCTTAAATAGATTAAAGTCGTTAGCGGAAAGAAGAAATGAAGACTTCTGCATTGCTGAGGAAGCGTAATTGATTAAAAATAAGAAGAAAAGCGCACCTAACGCGGAACCATGGATCGCACCACTGGGTACTGTATAAACAAAAAAAGATGGTTCATTGACGCTCATGAAGCTGAACCTATCGAGGAGACAGCTGCGTATTTGGCATACAAAAGAAGGTTCTCATAATCAATAAATCATTCATTGAATGAATGAATGAATGAATGAATGAATGAATGAATGAATGAATGAATGAATGAATGAATGAATGAATGAATGAACGGATGAACGAACGAAAGAATGAATGAATGAATGAATCAATCTATCAATCAATCATTTATTCTGGCCAAGAACAGCCATATGGTGTAATTGTTGGCGCACACATACATAAATACTAAAAACAAAAAGCAAATACAAAACGGCAGTGAAATATCATGAAACAAAACAATGCACAAAAATAACAATCTTGAAAAGAAGAGCTAGTGCACACAAAACATGGCGCTAAATTAATACATCGCAAAAAATTCAGAGCCCTTCCCCTGTCGAGAAAATAGAGGTAAGCGAAGCTAGTGGCAACACGATGCTGCTGCAAGCGTTCCGCGTCGTTTGCCTTAAACTCAGGGTTGGCGGGTCTTCGCTGACGTTTGGCCTGGGCTTCGGAAGCCCTCAGGCTAGAATCGGACGACAAGCTTCGCTTACCCCCATTTTTTCGACAGGGGAATGACTGGTGAATTTGTCTCTTTGGGTCCCACGTGTGACAAGGGTAGTTCAAGGGCGCGTTACAGATTCCCGAGCGCACAGGAGTATGTGCGACTGAGCTTGGACCCTTTCTACATTATCACCAGGATCGGCCCACTTTTCAGCACGACACCACCGCCACCATCACCACCACCGCCGCCGAATCTTGTGAGCCTATAAAGCTTTGCTTTAAAGGAGGAGAAAAGCGGTTGAACAATATTAGAAACTATGACACAACAACGCAAAGCTCGGAAAAGAACAATGAGAGTGAGTGGTGAAAAATATCAAGATCACGAAAGTAAACGTTGTAAAGACTCTGTATCCTGTGGACGGTTGAGTGTTCGTGATGACAGGCAGGAGCATGGAAAGGTCTGTGTTCTCTGGTGATCTTGCGCAGAATTCGAAACATGATACAACTGTGGAGTTGGGGGCTCATGAGGATACCGTGAAGGAGTTTGAAAACAAACAGAAGCGCGATCACGTCGGCAGCGAAGTAAGGGCAATGACAAAATCCCGACAGTGCTAGAGCAAGGTCCAGCGTCAGTGTTAGCAAAGTGGTGATGTTATATATTTAGAAAGTTTTATAAAATAACAATAATAATAATAATAATAATAATAATAATAATAATAATAATAATAATAATAATAATAATAATAATTTGTTTCAAAAACTAGCATCAGCTTCATTTCGCCTGCCGTATCAGCACACCAGATAACATTTGTTCCTTCAGACAAAAACAATAAAGCCGGTAAGGGTTACGAAAACACTATAAAATTGCCCATGTGAATCTCATTGATGAAGGAAGTGACAAGTGAAGTGAGCACAATAAAACTAACATCAATCTGCGCAGTGTACATACGATGGATTCATACTACAGTAAACTGCTCACGTGACAATAAAAGAACTTGCAGATTCCCGCGATTAGCGCAGCAGCAACAGGGACAACTAGCTTATTAGTACGCGCTTTAATACCCGCAATTTGGTCGCATACTATGAGTTGCTTAAAGCATTCGATGTGACGCGCCAATCTAATAAAAGAAGCCACAACTTTGGGCGCTTATTCCTTTTTTTTTTTTTTACTGTTTCTTATGTCTATCTTGGCTTATGACTTATCTCCTTTCCACGCAAACAGACGTCCGACCTCACAGCGCCTGACCAGCACCGTCGATGTAGACGCTGCACGTGCCATAGGATCATGTCAGAGATGGCACATGGTTTTTTTGTTCAGACCGGATTTTAGGCATATGCCTTTTTTGTTCCTTGCGCTCCTATCGCCCTACTTTGATATATGAGCATGAATTAGAGGTTAAGAAGGGCTTTTATAGTGTTTTTATAGTGCCTATAAATGCCTATTTTGGCGTTTGTGCCTAAATGCCTATAAATGCCTATTTTAAATATCGGCGCCTATATGAACACTATTTATCCTCAAGTTTCGCTTTCGAGTGCAGTTAGAGACCGTTATTGATGTTACCGGGCAACATTGACTGTTCGGCACTCTATGGGGTTCAACCTAGTCATCTAGTTCAACCAACTCCCGGAAAACAAGTGCTAGCAGCATTGAAATGAGACGCGCCGGCCAGCTACGCCGACTCGCTGACATTGCGCGAGCGGTTGGCTAATGCCAAACCGCGGAGAGCAGTCAGGGGAAAGGAGAGTGAAGAGCAAAAGAAGAAAGATAAATGTGATGTGCACGCGGCTTTTGTTTTGCTTGTAATTTTCTTTATAAGGTGTTCACCGCCGTCGGGCGTTCCTTCTCAGCGTACGAGATCATTCTCAGTGACAAGAAGCACAATTTTGAATCCGAAAATCTGGAGATGGTGGTAGTTTGCTATTGTTTCCACAATCTTCACAGTGATTCTTCGACTACGTTCCGCGTGCTCTCCAAACATATTTCTTCAAACACGTGCACTTCAAATGGGTGGAAGTGTATTTGGCAGTGTTCGTACAGTGCCTAGTAGTGTTGGGACGTCTGGCCTGTGCAATTCGGATAGTGTCATTGTATATGAGAAAACAGCGAAGAGTTATACCTAACAGTCCTCATATAAGAACATGCTAATTTCTTAATAAATAGTAGTCTCTCTTGCATTTGTTATTTGTCTGTTTTTGTTGTGTCTTAATGTATTTGCGTCAGGCAGAAAAAGTATCGGTTTTTTTTTTTTCATCAGTATTCCCAGCTTTCAAGTATTCCTTTTCATGCCTGTTTCACTACATGCGACGCTCGAGTACAGTGGCCATTGAACATGAATATGAGCAGTGTGCTTATTGAACGAAGGCAATTGATCGTCATTAGTCCAGCAGTTTTATGGAACAATTGCACGGCTATGTTCAACTGTTGGCGCCTTTGTGCCATCATAGACAATAACATTTCTTCTTTTCCTATCGTAGATATAGGCCGCGCACGTCTTCGTTTGAAATTATTTGCATTTATGTAAAAATTTATTGTGCCTATATTTACGACGTTGGAGGCCTAAAACGTTCTTTTGTCTGCCTATTTTTGGCGCCTAAAACGCGCATTTTAATGCCTAAAGATCCGGCCTTTATTCATTACCCTGTATGCGTGTTTGTTTGTTCGTTTCTTTTATTTTTTATCATGTGGTAATACATAAAATGTTATAAGTCTTCGAGAAACAAGTACACATTGAACAAATTATGCAAGGACATCATACAAAATACAGAGTAAAGCAGTTTGCGAAGCGTCTTCTTTTTCTTTACTTCTTCACAGCCGAACAGGCGGCGTTGCTCGATGAGAAAGAAGCGCTCCCGCCTGTCCTCGTGCAGCCGATGCTCGTTCATCGAATCGCCATTTTACAGCGGCAGCAATCGTTCGAGACGGACAAGAAGCTCTCCCTGGTTCTCTGGGGTCACGCGCCAGCAGTAATGAGGGAAACGAAGATTGCCATGGCCAGAACACCCGCAACGCCTGAACAGTTCACCGCATTCATCGTGGAGGCTTCACATGAGGGCGACCAGCTGCTGCAGCTGTGGATGGTGCGAAATGAGCGGCGGCTCCCTCGACAACCAGAACGCTCAATGCATCACCAAAGCATTGAAGCACCAAACAGCATCCGGGACACACTGCAGCTTTCGGAACGCGCCGAGCCATCCGGAGAATTGCTGCGGCCCTTACAACAGGCTGTAAGCTCGGTTTGGATTGCGGCGACCTGCAGCATCCCGCAGCTTGTTGTAAGCTTCTCCGCGCCCAGATCCCGAAATGAAGTCACAGGTTGCCGTTCGCTGCCCCCGATGTACGGTCGCCTTTCATGCTGCGCGAACACGCATGGATTCGCAGCGCTGCTGAGCAGCTCAGCTCCGCTTGAGCCAAGACCGCCTGGGAGGTCAATCCACACCAAGCCGCCAGCGCGACTACTTTGCTGCAGCCCACCTGCCCCTCCTGCCCTTCCTGCTGCTGACATCAGATCCTCGAGCCTTTTCGACAACAGCTGCGGGGGCGTTGAGCTGGTATGTGCTGCAGCATTTGTGCTCCACCAGGTTGACGTAAAGGGTGCGCAGGTGAAGAACGGTTACGCTGCTGATGCCCTCCCAGTGCTTGATGCCCCCCGAGTGGCTGACCCTGGGTCTCGACATGCTCAACCGGTGGCTTCAATGTCACCATCCTTGCATCCACCGCCTCCAAGCAACCATCCATAGAGGCCTAAGCAAGAGCGTCCTGGCTGCACTGCCAACTTTCGCCGCCGCTCATTGTGCACCGCCGCGAGCTTTGCCCTGGCATGGTCGAAAAGTACACGGAGCAGGATGACGGTGAAAGGCTGAGTGCAGTAACACAGCCGTACGATATATTTTTTGCATATAATTTTTGAAATAATTTTTGCATATCGTACTTTATTGCACCTATTCGACGAAATAAAAGACCAATAGAAGTTGACGCCGCGGTCTCGGGGATGTCTTTTTTTGCTGAACGCGTAACTCGCAGTAACCACGACACCCTATAAAACATTGATGAAACCATCATTGTTGTCAGCCATGAGCACCACCGCCGCTCGAACATTTGCGCGCACTGAAGAGCACATGTTCAAGCCGCTGAACTGTATCTCCGACAATAAAAAAAAAATAAAAAAAGTATATTGTCCCATATATTACCACTTGTTCATTCTTTCCTCCAATATCTGTACGATTCTCGGCACATCCCTCATAGTCGGTACGTGTCATATTTTGAATGGTCATCATCATCTTCATCATAATACAATCATCATCATCATCAACAAGATGAAAAGGTTCGCGCTTAAGAAACAGTCTACAGTACCAACGGAAAAATGCGTTAGTGGTCTTCTTATATAATTATGCGAATGATAAGCGGTGGTACTAGAAGAAATGCTCCAATTTTGCAGCAAAGCTCTTAGTTCGACTAGTAGCACTCAAAAACGTTATATGCGTGTTCTCACGTTGTCGTGAAAAAACCTAGAAAATTCAGCGAGTTGATATTTAAAGGAAGCGGGGGCGTTTTAAGGGTGCTTTGCAATCAAATTGTATGGCCGTCAACATGTGTTGATTAGTTAACGGCTATGTCAAAATTTCTAAACCCTCGTTTTCTGCACGCTTAGGCGCGTGAAATGAAATGCTTACAAATTTTGGAAGATCCAAAAGCGGAAGCCGTGTTCTATTTGAGGAAAATCGGTATCATGTTATGGGTGATCCATACCGAAAATTGGAAATGCATAGTTTATAAACAGCCTGTGCAGCAAATTACTTACTCTAGCTTTGCAAAGCAGTGCAAGCTTATTTTAACAAATTCCTCTTAGGTTTCCCTAATCTCTTGAAATAACTCAACGTGCCTCCAAGTTGAAATTCCAAGATAAGGGGGAATTCTTTCGAATCATACGAGGGCGGAATTTCAAGAAATGGACTTAAAGATGAGTTGTGCAAAAAGTTCTTAAATCAAGTCCTTGGAATTGTTTACGGCCGTCGTCCGCAATGTGTTTTAGTCCTAAAGGAACGCGGAAATGTGTTAATATTCTTTGAAAATGAAGGTGATCCTGTTGTCGATGTGTGGATAAAGTTGAACACTTCTGGTATCACAAAATTGTTGCAAATGATTATATAATGCCCGTTTCCTGCCAACTTTCACGTGTTATACGAGATTTACAGCAGGTTACCCCGTTTTCTTCGGTGAATTGACAAGGCATGTTGTGTATATTTTCTGGAGATAGCAGGCAGGTAACGGGTGATGTGTAAGAGAAGTTCAAATCTGGGGAATAAATACGGTCTATGCAGTACGGTCGTTCAAGCGTTCCGGATTATTATCAATCTGTTATCAATGGCGCAGAATTTTCCCTGCTTTCCTAGAAGAACCGCTATAGCTGCCACCAACACACACACATACACACACACAAAAAAATGGGGAGAACACAATGACTAAAGTGCATGTGCAGTTAGTTTTCTCTGAATAAAATACAGCCTTTGTCAACAATGTTCCTGCGGGAACAGTTTGAAAGCGTTATACGACCGTTATCAGTTACGCTTTACACCGTCACTAAAGAACGCTACGTCATATTCAGGTTACATTTAGTGAAAATGGGTTGCATGTTAAGTTTAAACCTGGGCGAAACGTTTCTCGTTGAATTATGAGTTTTGCAAGTAATAACTGAACCCTCCTTATGTTTCTATTTTCACGTACTGTAAGAGGTTCATAGTAGGTTTGGCCTTGTTGGACGAGTCACCTTGTTTAGATTCCGTGGAAATAGGGAGCAGGTTTAATGGGTGAAGAGTAAACACTGAAGAGTCTCCGACGCAACAAGCGTCCGGCCGGCGCGTGGGGGCGCTCATTCAAGAGAAAGCGACGGTGGCGCCACCAATTTTTCAATTAAAAAAGCCCTAGCGGGGAGCCTGCGTTGGACCCACTCCCCCAATCTAGTACACTCTAGTAGGGTTACAGTGTAGTAGGGTGATCGAGCTTCGGCAGCGGCGAACGGCAACCAGTGACATCCCATTGGCATCCGCGCGCAAAGAAGCTCAGAACAAGCTGCAGATTGCTGGAAGTCGCTGCAGATCAAGCCCTGCCGACGCCTTATTGTAACTGTTGCCGCTAGCTGTGTTGGGCCCTTAGCGTTGCGTGACAATAGCTCCGGCGCGTGAAGCATGCTGGTCTGGGCTTCATCACGCTTATGATACGCTGACGCAGGTCGTTTGCCAAGGGAGGCACCGGTCAAGCGAGTTGAGAAGCACGATATGCATCTGCGACTATTGCTTCCCGTCACTGGCAGCGGCCTCGATCAACAATTGCTTTCCCATAGCTAGTTGCGCTGCGTCAAGACGTTGCTGATGCGCTGACGTAGATTGTCTTCGCTGCCGACAACGCCGAGGCCACCCTCGGTAGCTCTGGACGGGTGAATGTCTATCCCTTATGTAATGCCCCTATCAAGGGGTCTTTAAGGTAATAAAAAATGAAGACCCTGTGCACGTGCTCCAGGGTCTCCTGGCTTGTCCCGAAAAGACGTCGAACGTTCTCGTTCCTCGTGCAGCTGTGGAGCAGCGTTGACAACGCCGACACATCTTGCCATTCGGCGTTCTTCAGGCGTTGTGGATCCTCTGGCCATCGTGATGTTGGCTGCTGTCGTGATTGATCGAGTGCGACCCCAGTGAATCAGGATGACCTTCTTATCCGACTGGAACTGTTGGCGCTGCTGGAAAATGGCGACGCAATGGATGAGCATACTGTACGAAGACGCGGGGGAGCATTTCTTTCTCATCGCGTAACGCCTGGTGCTTGGCTCTGAAAGAGTAAACAAAAGTAAGGGCTTCGTAAGTGTGGTAAGAAAGCTGCACAACTTTTTGAATTTCTTGATCGTGTAAGTTTCTTTTGAGACGCAAAATTTCGTACCTTGATTTGATTAAAAAGAAATTAATAACTAAACAAGCCAGCAAGCAAACAAACAAAAAGACTACGTGGCATATCTATGAAGTGAACTGATCCGCACGAGTGCTGATACCAACATGTGCTGGCGAAACGCTATGTCTATGGAAGACGCTTGGTAGTCAGAAATTGTTGTGGAGTCTTGATGTTGCGGCTTGCGTTAGTGTGCGCGATATATTATTCCCGCCTTTTTCTTCCGGTCTTTTTACTATTGTTAAGCTTGGGTATCCGGCTAATTTCTAGAAGCACAGCCATTATTCTGCTTTGTGTTTTTGTGCCTTCAATTGATCCCTACCTTTTAAGAAGCCTCCAGGTGTGCGCACTGTACGGGTCGACCAGTGTCACAAAGTAATTTTATAGGGCCACTCAAAGAAAAGACGTAGGTGCTTATCATAAAAAAAGAAAAAAAGAATGCACGACGACGAGGAACTCTAGAATGACGAACGACCACGAAGAGCCGCCAATGACGCCAGTACAACGATGACGGCCGAACCACACAAAGCCACGTTAATAACAACACGGACGACGTTGACGGCACGACAATGATAAAACCGACTGCAGCTTGTCGGAATACATGTCTCCAACCCGAGATGCGATCCACGCTGTGGACAAGTACAGAATTATCTGGCTACTTCTTACTCGTTCAAGGATCCATAATTGTTATACAGAAGCTGATATCGCCTGCAACAGACGACGCAACAGATTGCATGAAGTACGGTCAGCAGATGTCTCTTGGAGAAAGCTGCAGGTATCCTTGCAACGCCAACATTGATACAAAGTGAAGAGAAATTAGTACTTCGATGCTGATGTTCTCATGATGTTCCTTCGTACTAAGCAAACATCCGGACGTCTTCTTTACGTCAATGTAGTATGTACATTGTCCCAACATGTGTGCTTTTTACTCTCCTTTCGGTTACAATGCACGATTTATTTACGGCTTTACTCACACGTTGTCACAGACCCCGTGGACGAGGCGCAGACGCCGGACTATATTCCAAAGCCGAATTATCAGCTTCCGAAACTAATCCCACGAAAGCAAGGACAATTAAGAATGGGCCTTCTGGTGCGCCAGCGAACGCCGGTTGCTGTCCAAAGACCGCGTCATACCCACAGTTGTCAAAACACAACAAAATATATTCTTCACACAAGGCAGTTACACACAAACTTGCACACTTCTTTCTGGGGTTTTACGTGCCAAAACCAGTTCTGATTATGAGGCACGCCGTAGTGGAGGGCTACGGATTAATTTTGACCACCTGGGGTTCTTTAGCGTGCACTACAACGCAAGCACACGGGCGTTTTTGCATTTCGCCTCCATCGAAATGCGGCCGCCGGGGCCGGGATTCGATCCCGCGACCTCGTGCTCAGCAGCGCAACGCCTTAGCTGACTGAGCCACCCCGGCGGGTAAACTTGCACAGTTAGGCTAGACACAACACAATACAAATCAGATGGGTATTAAACACAAGAAAATAATTCACGGTAAGCACTAAGAGTCCAACACGTAAAGTACAAAATGAAAAGGAACACTAAGTGTCTAATCGTATTCACCGTGCTGGTTGGTCTTGGAGTCAGATGATCTCGGCGTAACTTGGGGGCAAATCTCGAAGGAACTTCTTCCGGAAATGCAGACGCTCGAAGAACCCGTCGACTAGCTTGCCGGGGAATCCCCTTCTTCCGCAGACGCTCGGTCTTCACGTTGCATCACTTAACCGGTGCGGACTGTACTCTCGCACTCCTGAATTCCTGAATTCCTGGATTCCTGGATTCCACCATCTGATTCTCGCACGGCGGTTATATAGCTTCGACAGGCGTTCTCGAACCTTCCTATCGAAGTCGTGATCTCGTAGCACGGCCAAACCTTGGGAAGCTTCTATTCTTTTCTAGCACCTTCGACCAACGTTACTAGATTAGCTAATCTAGCAACGTTGCCTTCGACCGCCGCAGTCGTCGAGGGGGACGGTTGATGACTCATGCTGGGGCACACGCTCACGCTGTTATCACTTATAGTTATCTCTTTCGACTCGCCGGGTGAGAAGGTGTCTCGGCGAGCGCGTGTGCTCTCTCACTCTCTTCCTCTCCGGTTACCGTCGCTTGGGCGAGTCTCTTCCAGACGTTTCGGCGCCGTTGTTAGCGTTGTTGCTTGAGGCGTATGCGCTATCCCCCTCTGTTGAAGTTGCCGCGGGGCCGACGTGTTCTTTCGCTGGCTTACGTGACACGCGGCGCGCGCTTGGATTACGCGCTCTTTTGTGACACACGTATACGACTTACTGTGTCGTGTGAAAAAAAAAGATCAAGAAAGAAATGCATAAGAAAAGCTAAATGAGGTTCATGAGCATATCCTCAGAAGGTCACATCGGCTTTATTCAGGCGTTTACGGATACTTCGTGAAATTATCGCTTTGTCTCTAGAAAAACTGGGGAAAAAAAATGGACAACACTTGTGTGAGTTCGCAGAAGCAGAGCGCAAATTCTGGAGAAGCTGTTTCTTTCGAGCGGATACATTACGAACATCCGTAGCCTGCAATTAAACCACACACTTTAAAACCTTACTCACATCTGATTCACCCGTATCAAATGTTTCGCGCTTACGAAGCATTCGAACACTTAATTAACAAATGTACAGCAACAGCCCTACATCACCAACACACCTTTCACTTGTCAAAAACATCAGAAGTACTGCCCCCCCCCCCCCCCCTGCGCTCTTTTTACACCAGATCTTATCTCCGTGGCTGTCATAGTTCATCCATTACAGTATAGGCGAATCATACACCATTCTTTAAAAACCCTTTTAATGGCCACAAACACTGCATACGTCATTTACTGAGAACGCCGTCGTTAAACGACACAGTCTGAACAGTGTTTACCCTTCACCTATTAAACCTGCTCCCTTTTTCCCCGAAATTTAAACAAGGTGACTCGTCCAACAAGGTCAAACCTACTGCGAAACCTCTTATAGTGCGTGAAAATAGGAACATAAGGAGGGTCCAGTTATTACTTGCAAAACTCATAATTCAACGAGAAACGTTTCGCCCAAGATTAAACTTAATATGCAACTCATTCTCACTAAATCTAACCTGAATATGACGAAGCGTTCTTTAGTGACGCTGTGAAGCGTAACGGATAACGGTCGTATAACGCTTTCAAACACTTCCCCACGGAACATTGTGGACAAAGGCTGTATTTATGCAGAGAAAACTAAATGCACATGGCCACATGCACTTTAGTCATTGCGTGCTCCCCATTTGTGTGGTGTGTGGTGTGTGTGTGTGTGTGTGGTGTGTGTTGTGTGTGTGTGTGTGTGTGTGTGTGTGTGTGTGTGTGTGTGCGTGTGGCGTGGTGCGTGTGTGTGTGCGTGCGTGCGTGTGCGTGCGTGCGTGCGTGTGTGCGTGCGTGTGGTGTGTGTGTGGTGTGTGTGTGTGTGTGTGTGTGTGTGTGTTGGGTGTGTGTGTGTGTGTGTGTGTGGTGGCGTGTGCGTGTGTGTGTGTGTGGTGTGTGTTGTGTGTGTGTGTGTGTGTGTGTTGGTGGCAGCTATAGCGGTTCTTCTAGGAAAGCAGGGAAAATTCTGCGCCATTGACAACATATTGATAATAATCCGGAACGAGCGAACGACCGTACTGCATAGACCGTATTTATTCCCCAGATTTGAACTTCTCTTACACATCACCCGTTACCTGCCTGCTATCTCTAGAAAATATACACAACATGCCTTCTCAATTCACCGAAGAAAGCGGGGTAACCTGCTGTAAATCTCGTATAACACGTGAAAGTTGGCAGAAAACGGGCATTATATAATCATTTGCAACAAATTTTTGATACCAGAAGTGTTCAACTTTATCCACACATCGACAACAGGATCACCTTCATTTTCAAAGAATATTAACACATTTCCACGTTCCTTTAGGACTAAACACATTGCGGATAACGGCCGTTAACACTTTCCAAGGACTGGATTAAGAACTTTTTGCACAAGCTCATCTTAAGTCATTTTCTTGAAATTCCGCCCTCGTATGATTCGAAAGAATTCCCCCTTATCTTGGAATTTCAACTTGGAGGCACGTTGAGTTATTTCAAGAGATTAGGGAAACCTATCAGGAATTTTGTAAAATAATCTTGCACAGCTTTGCAAAGCTCGAGTAAGTAATTTGCTGCACAGGCTGTTTATAAACTATGCATTTCCAATTTTCGGTATGGATCACCCCTAACATGATACCGATTTTCCTCAGATATAACACGGCTTCCACTTTTGGATCTTCCAAAATTTGTAAGCATTTCATTTAACGCGCCTAAGCATGCAGAAAACGAGGGTTTAGCAATTTTCACATAACCGTTAACTAACCAACACATGTTTGACGGCAATACAATTTGATTGCAAAGCACCCTTAAAACACCCCCGCTTCCCTTAAATATCAACTCGCTGAATTTTCTAGGTTTTTCACGACAACGTGAGAACACGCATATAACGTTTTGAGTGCTACTAGGTCGAACTAGAGCTTTGCTGCAAAATTGGAGGCATTTCTTCTAAGTACCAACCAGCTTATCATTCGCATAAGTTAGATAAGAAGACCACTAACGCATTTTCCATTGGTACTGTAGACTGTTTCTTAAGCGCGAACCTTTTCATCTTGTTGATGATGATGATGATTGTATTATGATGAAGATGATGATGACCATTCAAAATATAACACGTACCGACTATGAGGGATGTGCCGAGAATCGTACAGATATTGGAGGAAAGAATGAAGAAGTGGTAATATATGAAACAATATACTTTTTTTTTTTTTATGTCGGAGATCCGTTCAGCGGCTTGAACATGTGCTCTTTAGTGCGCGTAAATGTTCGAGCGGCGGTCGTGCTCATGGCTGACAACAATGATGGTTTCATCAATGTTTTATAGGGTGTTGTGGTTACTGCGAGTTACGCGTTCAGCATAAAAATCCCCGAGACCGCTGCGTCGAATTCTATTGTCTTTTATTTCGTCGAATAGGTCCAATTAAGTACGATATGCAAAATTCTTTCAAAAATTATATGCAAAAAATATCGTACGGCTGTGTTCTGCATTCAGCCTTTTACTGCATTCAGCCTCCGTGTATTCTGCGACCATGCCAAGGCAAGCTCGAGGCTGTGCACAATGAGCGGCGGCGAAAGTTGGCAGTGTAGCCAGGACGATCTTGCTCAGGCCTCTATGGCTGCTTGCTTGGAGGCGGTGGATGCAAGGATTGGTGACATTGAAGCCACCGGTTGAGAATGTCGAGACCAAGGGTCAGCCACTGGGGGGGCATCAACCACTGGGAGGGCATCAGCAGCGTCACCGTTCCTCACCTGCGCACCCTAGGGTCTACGTCATCCTGGAGGAGCACAGATACTACAGCACGGGCCAGCGCTACGCCCCCGCAGCTGTTGTCGAAAAGGCTCGAGGATCTGATGTCAGCAGCAGGAAGGGCAGGAGTGGCAGGTGGGCTGCAGCAAAGTAGTCGCGCTGGCGGCTTGGTGTGGATTGACCTCCCAGGCGGTCTTGGCTCAAGCGGAGCTGAGCTCAGCAGCGCCGCGAATCCATGCGTGTTCGCGCAGCATGAAAGTGTCTCCAGGATGCTGTTCGGTGCTTCAATTCTTTGGTGATGCATTGAGCGTTCTGGTTGTTGAGGAAGCCGCCGCTCATTTCCCACCATCCACAGCTGCAGCAGCTGGTCGCCCTCACGTGAAGCGGCCGCGATAAATGCAGTGAACTGGATTCCCGGAGCTAGTTGAGCTGCGTCTATATACTCGATTTTGATACGTTAACGGAGATGTTTCGCGTTTTCGAAAAGGCCGAGGTAGCCTTCGATCGCTCTGCACAGATAGTTGCGGGATAGAACCCAACGTGGAAGCTCCAGGTTTTCCCCGCTTGACACGAAGGCGCGCGGGACTCCTCGTTCCCGCGTATCTGTGCAGCGCTCCGGCAGGAAGGCGCGTCTTGCGATTCGGCGATGTTCAGGCGTTGCGGTGCACTGGCGAGGCAATCTTCGTTTCCCTCATACTGCTGGCGCGTCACCACAGCCAAACCGGGAGAGCTTCTTGTAAGAAAAAAGAAGAGCTTCGCAAAACTGCTTCACTCTGTATTTTGTAGAAGTCCTTGAAGAATTGTCATTGTGTACTTGCTTCTCGAAGACTAATAACATTTGTGTATTACCACATGATAAAAAATAAAAAAGGAGCTAACAACACGCATACAGGGTAATGAACAAAAAAAAAAAACCATGTGCCACTCTTACATGACCCTATGGCACGTACAGCGTCTACATCGACGATGCTGGTCAGGCGCTGTGTTCAGAGGTCGTTTGCGCGGAAAGGAGATAAGTCATAAGCCAAGATAGACATAAGAAGCAGTAAAAAAAACGGCTTCTTCTATTAGATTGGCGCGTCACATCGAGTGCTTTTAGCAACTCATAGTATGCGCCAAATTGCGGGTATTAAAGCGCGCAGTAAGAAGCTGGCTGTCCCTGTTGCTGCTGCGCTAATCGCGGGAATCTGCAAGTTCTGTTATTGTCACGTGAGCAGTTTACTGTAGTATGAATCCATCGTATGTACATTGGCAGATTGATGTTTCTTTTATTGTGGTCTCTTCACTTGTCACTTACTTCATCAGTGAGATTTACATAGGCAAACGATGCTTTAAACTAAACAATATATGGACAATTTTAATAGTGTTGTCGTATCCCTTACCGCTTTTACTGTTTTTGTCTAAGGAACAAATCTTATTTGGTGGGCTGATACGGCAGGCGAAATGAAGCTGATGCTCGTTTTAATACGAATTATTATTATTATTATTATTATTATTATTATTATTATTATTATTATTATTATTATTATTTATATTACTATTATTATTATTATTATTATTATTATTATTTATCCTGCAGTCTGACCTCTTTTCTTTTTCTAAATGGTGCACAGTAATAATCTCACATTGAATGCTGCTATGACCAAAGTCATGACTTTCACCCCGCAGCACCAAAGCATTTATTTTTCTGATTCAGTAGATTCTGTACAATTGTGTAAGGTCCATTGGATCAATTTTGATAGTGAGATCAATTTTGAAGTTTCGAAACAACCTTACAGTTCTCAGCTAAACTAAACGTGTTTTAATGCGGGGCATGCACACTCATGGCTCTCTTTGCAGACTATCGAGAGAATTCAGTTCTCCTACACCGTTCCGCAAGTTGTACACAGCCATCTGTCTTCCTCAACTCGAATACGCGTCCTTCGTCTGGAATGGCATTTCTAGTTCCAGCATGCAGTGACATTACACATCGTGTGCAAAAATGTTTCTAACTATATATCATCCGGCTTGCTAACACGGATGTTGGAACTTGCACTAGCACTGTTGTATTATTGTCTTGCCTTACTTCGCTACCGATGTAAGGGCATGACACCACACTCAACCATCCACAGAATACAGCGTCTTTGTAACCCCCACTTTCATCATCTTGAATATATTTCACCAACTCGGTGCCATTGTTCTTTTCCGAGCTTTGCGTTGTTCCGTTATAGTTTTTACATAATTGTTCAACTGCCCTTCTCCTCCTATTTCTTATGTGTTTATTTTTGGCCTTGTTGTGCATACTCTTCTTTTCTAGATTATTATTTTTATTGCGATAGCAATTATATGGACACTTGAACCGATTTCTGCCGTCGGCTTCGTGTTGCCGTCGTCGTCGCCATCGCCGTCGCCGTCGCCGTGAGGTTCCCTATAGATAATCTCTTCGCCGCGCGCCGTATCCCCAATGACGCGTGCGGAGACGCGCGCTATCACGGAGAGCGAACGCACTCAATCCCCACGCGCAAGCAGGAAGCAGGAGCTAGCGCCGGAGGGAGCAAGGGGGGGGGGGGGGGGCGCCCTTCTCTGCCACAACGCGCTCGTCGCTCGCTCGCACCGTCTCTTATCTCCACACGGTTCTGACCTTTAGTGCATTCGCCGCTCATTTCCGTTGAAGCGATGGACCGCACGTACCTTCGCCCGCTGCGGCGTATCTTGCGCCAGCGTTTTGACAGTCGTTGTCCTGCTGGCATTCATTGTGATCTCTTCGTGGTTTTTGCGCGCTCACACCACGCTTGTTCATTCAGTTCGTATAGTTGGGCCACATTTTCCAACGCACGCTACACACGCAATGCTGCCCCGGATCGGCAGTGCAGCGCTACGGTGTGTCCCTTCGCACGCGCTGCCCACGGAAGCGCTTCTCACACACCACCGTTTCACAGCGCCTTCTCGTGGTCCATCGAGTCTCTCTTCATGTCGGTCTACTGACGCCGCAGCACACCTGCTTACCTAATCAGCTCATGTTTCTACAATTCATATTGCGACCGAAGCCGCTCACCTTACTTCGTATGACATTGCTGTGTTTCTATCGCATTCATTGCTTCGCCCTTAGGGCAAACTGTGACATTTTTTTATTCATTGTTTGCTTTACTGAATTCCCCTGCAATTTTCTCTTTGTTTTCTTCATGTTGCGTGCGCCATCACTTTGACCTAATGGTTCGGTCCTGGGCACGATAATTTATTAATTATTTATTTATTTATTTATTTATTTATTTGTTTTTAGTTATTTATTTTATTTATTTATTTATTATTTATTTATTTATTTATTTATTTATTTATTTATTTATTACAACCTTCTATAGAGCCCTACTACGCAGCTGTCTCCTCGATAGGTCCTGCTTCAAGAGCGTCAAGTACTCTTTCTTTTATTTATACAGTATCCAGTGGTGGTGTCCCGTTGTTCCGTGAGCACGAGGTGTATGCATGTTCTGCGTTCTCGAACAATAAATGGCGGCAGAACTCTTTCGCTTTAACTCTCGACGGTAATGCGAATAGAAATAACAATTCTGACGCATCGATGACCGAACGATGACGATGACGATGACGACCAAGATGGCGTGATGACGACAACATGATCACGAAGCGGGAATGACGACGATTGGACTAACAAGACTGAGCTCACTGCGTCGGTGCGACAACAAATGTGTTACGTCGCTGGCGAGATGCAACAAGGAAGCCAGATAACGCAACAAACGATGGTTTTGAGCACTTGTTTTTATAGTAAGCGCACGTGACTTTGCAGTGACGTGCTCTGATACGGCTTACACATCATCTCTCCCCCTTTAAAAGCCATAACGTTCAGGTGGTTTCCGTGGCGGGTTGATCTCGCAAGAGCGGTGGGGCTGCTGATTCCGATACTGTTTCTTCCGGGCTGTCTTGGACCTTTCCCCAGTATCCTCGGGATAACTCTTCTTGCCTGTCTGGTCAAGCTCCATTGATTCAGCTCGACGTCTCAGCTGGTCTAGCTGTCGTCCTGAGCACAATCTACGGTGACCATTTGGACCCTTGCTGGTCTTGCACCACTCCTGGACCCACCTTCGACTTCTTCCAAAACTGCGCATCCACCCGGGCCACCTGCATTAATTTCCTCGGCGCTGCTGGCAACCATCAGCATACTTTTCTTGTGGGCTTGATAGCGTTTCTCTTCGTCCCAATCTGGTAACCCAGCACACGTTTCCGCGCCGGCGCTTGCATCCTCTCCGGGTGGTTCGGCGGGTACCTGCACAAAAATCGATCCAGCCGTGTTATCAGGTCTTTCCGGATTTTTTCTTTAGCCCTTCTTTGAGCGTGCGCACCGCTCTCTCGTCCAGCCAATGAGAATTGCGGTGATAGGGTGCTGTTGTCAGTTGCTGTACCTTGTACGTGCGAATAACTCACGAATAAACGGCTCACAAACTTGTGGTCCATTGTCGGACACTACCTTTTGGAAGCCCAAAACCGTGCAAATATGACCGCAGAGCTCTGGCCGTGTTTCCGACCTAGCATCTTCATTGGCACGCTTCGATCCATTTTGTTTCCGAGTCTACGATGACCAAACCCCCATGTGTCCGTCCACCGGACCTGCAAAATCAGCGTGCAGACGGCTCCAGCGTCCCCGCGCTGGCCATGTCGCAGGTACCTGGGAGTGGCATCGCGGAAGCCTGTGCACAAACATAGCACGAGCTGATCCGTCGCTCAATGTCCGAGTCTACTCCTGGTACCAAAATAGCGTTCTGGCGATACTCTTCATGGAAACCTTACCTGCATGAGTTTCATGCAGCAGGTTTATTGCGCGTCTTCTGGCCGCAAAGGGCATAACAATGCGATGGCGCCAGTTAACCACAATTGTCACGTACGGTTATTTCCACGCTCCTGTTTAAGTATGGCCGGTACTGCTCGTGATCCTGGGGTCGAAACCGCGGCCATCCTTCTAAAGTCCATTCTTGGACATATTGAAGAGTAGTGTCTCGATCGGCCATTTGTTTCACCTCTCGCGCGTATATCACCGTTTCCTCCATCGCTTGGGCAAACAAAACTAACTCCCGTTCGTCGGAATAACTCTCGTGACTCTGTAACCGCCAGTGGCAACCGGCTGAGAGCATCTGCATTTGAATGTTCACTGCCTTTACGATATTCCACCGTATAGCTGTATAGTTAGCGAGAAACAAGGCCCAACGCTGAATCCGGGCGGCTGCCATCGGTGGTATCGCTTTTTTTTTTTATTTAGTAAATCCGTGAGAGGTTTGTGGTGTGTCACCAGGACGAATTCATGTCCGTACAAGTAGTCTTTGAACCGGGCAAACCCGAACACAAGTGCTAGAGCCTCTTTTTCTAACTGCGAGTAAATACATTCTGCCCTTGTAAGTTTCCTGGAGCGGAAACCAATTGGGTAATCACACCATTGACCCGGTGGGACAAAACGGCTCCGATACCTACTGGTGACGCGTCACACTCCAGCCTCAATAGCTTATCGTGGTCAAAATGGGCCAACACTTCGGGGCTTCTATTACCTTCTTGACTTTCCGGAAGCATTCTTTGTGCTCTTGCTTCCACTGCCACCTGGCACCTTAGGCAAGAAGGGCGTATAGCGGAGCCAACAAGGTCGCCAAGTTCGGCAAGAATTTGCCACAATAGTTGGCAAGACCTAAAAATGCTTTCATCTCACTCACCGAAGTGGGCTCCGGCGCTTCGCGGACGGCCTTGATGTTCTCGTCTTTCGGCCGCAGTCCGTTAGCATCGATACGATGACCGAGAAAGGTGACCTCGTCTTGCCGAAACTTCCATTTCTCCTTGTGCAACCGAAGACCATATTCTCGCAATCTTTGAAGGACTTTCAGCAGCCGTGACAGGTCATTTCGCTTTTCTGCGACGATAATATCGTCGAGATACACCTGTACTCCTGGAATATTGCTCAGGAGCGCGTCCATTCGTCTCTGAAATATGGACGGTGCGGAACTTATGCCAAAAGGCAGCCGTTTAAAACAGACAAAATCCTTTTGAGTGTTCAAAACTGCTATCTTCTGGGCGTCCTCATCCAACGGTAACTGATCGATTGTAGGCCTGGCGCAGGTCCAACGTCGTGAAAGCTTCCCCGTCGTTCAGCTTCGAAAAATGTCATCCACTCGAGGCAACGGGAACTGCTCCATCGAAGTGGCCGCGTTGACAGTCATCCGAAAGTCTCCGCAGATTCTGAGCGACCCATCCTTCTTTAGAACGGGTACGACTGGCGTTGCCCACTTGGCGGTTTTCACTGGCGTAAGGACGTGTTGGGCTACTAGCTCATCCAGCGCTTCCGTCATCTTGTCCCTCAAAGCGTAGGGTACAGTCCGGGCCTTGAAAGACCGCGGAACAACATTTTCCTTCAGCTGAAATGTTACCGGTGGTCCCTTGCAAAGTCCCAAACCTCGAGCAAACACGTCAGCATACTCGCTAAGTAGGGTATCCAGTTCTGTGTTGGCTACGTTGCACTTCATCGGCTGCACGCTCGCGACGACGTTTGTCAGCATGGAAACTCCGATTTCGTTAAAAGCCTTTATCGTGTCTCTGCCACATAACGACGGTCCCGAGCTGTCGACCACTATGACCGTGCCTTGTAAATTCTTCCCATCGCATCTGGCCGTCATGATTAGTTGTCCAAGCACTGGAAGTTCACCCAATAGGCAGGACAGTTTTAGCGGCGTTTTTCGCAACGGCGGCCACTTCATTTCATACTTCCGAAACACCGCTGCTGAAATGATGCTTACAGGTGATCCGGTGTCCACCAGCATTGTTAGAGGAACGTTATCCCAGCTCACAACTCTGTAAATCGGTTTAACCTTGCGGATACTTGCCTCTTGGTGAAGGACGGCCTCTATAGTGTACAAGGCCTCACTATCGTCCGAAGTTGCGCAGTCTTCAGCTGTCATTGCGTACGCCCCTTGCCGTCGTACATCCGCATGTGGAAACTGCTGTGGCGACTAAACCTGGCTGACTGGCACATTCGGCTCAGATGGCCTCGTTTGCCGCACCTGTGGCAGAGCGTACGCAGGTGTGTAAATAAACTTCGGCATGTTTTTCGCTACCACACCGTCCACATCGGCCACGTGTATCCGCTCTGGCTGAAACTTTCCAGTCCGACTCCGTTGGCGTGTAAAATTTACAGCACCTTGCGACAGCAGAGGAAGTGGCCATAGCCCTGGCGCTCGTCCAACCGGGCGCCAGGGTAGTGGTTGCCGACTCCAAAAGAGCTTACGGCGGCTACAGGAGAGGGGTGATCTCCTCAGAGGCAGCCGAGATATTAACGAAGAAAAGGCCACCGGAGCGAGCCGTAGAGCTCGTATGGATGCCTGCCCACACAGCGATAGCCGGCAACGTCATAGCCGATTACCATGCCCGAGCGATGACCCTCCGGGCAAGGCAGGACCCCGACACCACCAACCCGGTGCTCACATACAAAGAGATTATCTCCGAGTATAGGGAGGATCGCGCACCTTCCCCGGGCCGCACCGCACGCTGAGCAGGGAACAACAATCAGGCGCATTCAGGCGGGTTCGCTTACCCACCCTGCCGTGATTAATAAACTCTACCCAGAAACCGAAGAGGACATTTGTCCGTTTTGCAAAAATAACACAGGCACCCTCGCACACATCCTCATGGAGTGCACGTCACTCAAATCCCCTATACCCCCCATCCCCCCTCCGTCCCCCACTACCCCACCCCATGAGCGATGGGAGACCTTACGGTCCAGCCCCACCCTGTCGATTCAGCTTGCGCTGGTCGCTAGGGGCGAGGAGCTGCTGGCCGTATATGGGTCCCGAAACCAGGGAACCACTCCGTCCGTCGTCTGAGAAGACGCCGTCATTTGAGCTCAATAAATGTTTTCTCTCTCTCTACAGCACCTTGCTCTGTAGAGTGCATCATTCGGGCGTTCTCAGCGGCTTCTTGTGCCGAAATCGCAAAGCACTCGGCCTGTTCTAGCGTGAGTTTCCATTGCGTCAATAAATGTCGCCTAACGTCTTCATCGCAAACGCCACCACAATTCGGTCTCTCAGCATTCGCTCCAACGATGTCCCGAAATTGCACTACCCCGCCAGCCGTCTAGTTTCAGCAATGAAATCCTGAACAGTCTCACCGGCTTTTTGCGCTCGCATGAAATGCATATCTGGCAGGCGTTTCGTTGACTTGAGGGAATAATGTTCTTCCAAATACCCGACGACTTCATCGCAGCTTAGTGCGTTGACCTTCTTCGGGTGTCAACGCCCCTGAACCACTCCCACTGCGCTGCCCGTGAGCGCTGATATCAGGAGTGCGCGTTTCTTCGTTTCGTCTACGATGTTATGGGCTTCAAAGTAAGCCTCCAGGCGAAGACGATACGTCGTCGGCCAGGTACCCTCCGCATCTCCAAATTCTGGCGGCCGCCCGGCACTCATGCTTGCGCAGGTCACTCGTCGCCACTGTTACGTCGCTGGCGAGATGCAACAAGGAAGCCAGATAACGCAACAAGAACGATGGTTTTTGAGCAGCTTGTTTTTATAGTAAGCGCACGTGACGTTGCAGTGACGTGCACTGATACGGCGGACAGATCAAAATGCATGTATAACGACGATGGCGTGACGAGGACGGTTTGACGAGTGCCGGATGACAAGGACGGAAGGACTTCAATGCAACGGCCAATAAGACTACTCTCCTGACGTTGTATAGCTGTCCACAAATTTGCTATCGCAATCGATGCTTGGCCTTTCGGGCGAAACTGCGACTTTTTTGACAAAAAAAACTGATCGATCCATTACGAAACTTAAAAAAGTAATGATCACAAACATTGAATTACACGTAATTTAAAGTACAAGTCTGCAACAAAGTTAGCTCCTGTTGGGTGTACTAATACAAACATTGCTTAAAACTATGGAATACACTAGATTAAACTAAGGAAATATTACCTATCAACTTAAGAAAACCGGTAGGCAAAATTTTGAAGAAAAAAATTTGATTTTTGTTTTTGCGCGATTTCAAATGCACGGTATTTTCTTAATAAGATTCAGTCAGTCCCTCGGGTGGGCACGAAATCAATTTGCTGAACAATGAACTTTTACGAGAGTTTAGCAGGATGGTCAACGTTGGTATGACAACAACAACAACAAATTACTTTTCAAGCGCCAAGTCGAGCCCAAACTCTGCTTATAGTATTTTCCTGGAACACATTGTTTACTATTGCGCTTGTTCGGCGTCTTATCGTGACGCAAAGTGATTTCTGTCTTGTTCAGCGCCTACATTTTGAAAAGTGATAAGCTGACCAACTAAAACTGACTTGATGTTTTAGACACGTCGGCTTCTGCTACAAATATGCGTTACATGGTATGCGTTGACGCGCCAAGGTAAGAAATGTTTGTTGTTGTTGTTGTTGTCTTTGTTGTTGTTGTTGTTGTTGTTTTTGTGTTGTGTTGTTGTTCTTGCTTAGCAGCGGCGTCGGCGGGAAATGCTGACCTTTAGCTGACTGCGGCCGCGTACACTGTAAAATAATTTACACCCCTAAACGTAAAAAAGGGTGTAAATGTGTTTATCACTCACACCTTTACGGTGTTACTTATATAAATCACACCCTAAGGGTGAGACTTATAGACACATTTACACCACTTTTTCACATTTAGGGGTGTAAATTATTTTACAGTGATAGAGCTGTCACCTGTGTGTGAAATTGTGGTGGAACGTTAAGCTGTTAAAAATACTACAATGCGCTCAAGTGTGGCGTGCACTTTAGACATTGAAAACAGCTACGGTGGTTGTTGCTCTCACATTTAATGATGGCAGCATTGCCCGATGTGATGTTCTGAATTCATTCCGAATTTCACCAGGAAGCTAGCCAGTACCGGGGTTACATCGCATTGCACAAATTGACTGCACACCGTCGATAAGGCAGCACAGCAGGCCACTAAGGAGCCCCGGAAGGCAAGGCACCAACGAAAAAAGAAAAAAAGTGATTGTGGACAAGTACTTGGTCGATGCTTATTGAATAAGTCCATAAATTCGTATTTCTTGAGTTTTAATTTTGTAATGACGTTGATTTTCTACTTTACAGCACTCATCTCAAAATATAATTGTTCCTGCATTTGCCCCGTCATCTAAGCAACCCAAAATATTAAGAATTTCCTTTTTTCAGCCTTTAGTGCGCAGACTGGGAAATCCACAATACTATAATTATTGCCGTTGAGTGAAGCGTTATCGTTCCACAAAACATTTACTTTCTGATAATGCATAAATATGAGTAAAACGCAGTAAAAAATTAACAGACATGAGCACAATCAATTTAGGCCAGAATTATACAGCAGCAAAAAGAATGAATTCTGAAATAATAATGCACTTTAATTCATGCCTAGATGAATGCCCACACTTACAGCTACTCTACTGAGTGACCTCTCTGCCTGTCTGAAACTCAACTTCCATCTTCCTTTCTCTCTTTCTCTACTTCTCCTGAGAAAAAGGGCAAAAAATAGCATTATATTATATAGCATTCATCTAACTGCTTCAAGAACACTTTGCTTCTATAAAATTCCAACCTATCAGTCCGAATCCGCATAATACATTCGTAGCAGTTGACATGGGGATATTCTTACAGGATGAAAACACGTTCCTCAGCGCGGGAGAGTGATAGAGCGGTACATCATCGTATGTCGGACGACGATTACATCAAGGATAGGTTACCGTGTCCGTGCTTTGTGCGAGTTGTGCATACAGCTTAAGAGGTATCCCCGATACCTGCGCGTCAAATCCTATTTGTTTTATTACGTCGAATAAGGGCAATAAAGAACAACAGGAAAATTAAATGCAGCGAGTTCACAAACGTTATCAATTGTCCGTGTGGGAAATGCTCATAAATTAGACAAATTGTTTACGATCGACCCAACAGCTCACGCATTTCAAGGCTTCATCAACGCATGCGCAACGTTCCAAGATCAGTTTGCGTCGTCTCCTCCAACAGATGGGCGTCTCGGTAGCCCCACGATCCTCCGCAGCAATAATCCATGTGCCATGCAAAAATGCAATGGCTGCCCGTTGCGCTCTAATCCCGCCGTCTTGAGAAGCAGGATCCAAATATCGCTGTAGGATGGAGAGTATTCACTTCTCTTCATTCACCTATTGCTCCGATCAGCACGAACAGCGGCAATGGCCGGAGTGAGTACGACGTCAACGCAGCACGGAATATATGCATACGTGCAGAGTGCGCGCAAAGATCATCAGCCAGATTAGGAACAACAACATTTGGCAACGACGATGGGATGCTTGCCAATCCGCACTTTTCAAGAGTGTCTTTCATTCACACAGTTGCCTTACATCGTGTATGCAAGAATTCGAGGTTCTCTGCGGTTTTGGCATTGTGGTGACATTCCGTTCGCTCATCTGGAGCCCTGTCCGTTCGCTCATCTGTTCGCCCATCTACGGCGCGTAGGCTGTGCGAGCGTGAGCGCGAGAGACCGTGTGCGTGTTCGCCGGACGCTATGTGTGAGTTCCTGTGCGACAAACGTGAGCCCCTGCGTTGCTCCTGTGAGCACTCTTCCTTTACTTTTTCCCCTAATAATTCAAGTTGCATTGAATCAAATCACTGTGACCTGTGAGACGCGGCTGTCTTCAACACAAAGAGGCGTCGAACGTTCTCGTTTCTCTTGTATTTGAGCAGCGGCTACGACCACGCCGACACGTCTTGCCTTTCGGCGATGTTCACGCGCTGTGCATCCTCTGGCCGTCACGACGTTGCGTTCTATCGTTTTTGATCACATGCGACACCAGTGATCAGTGTGACCTTCTTGTGCAACTAGAACTCAAGCTGCTGCTAGAAAATGGCGATGCAATGAACGAGCGTCAACTGCACGAGGACCGCGCGTGAGCGCTTCTTTGTCATCGTACAACGCCTCGTGCTCCGCTCTGAAGATGTAAACAAAAGATAACGGCTCCCTCCACTACGGCATCCCTCATAACTTACTGTGAGTTTTTGGACGGTAGCTCTACAATTAATATTATGCGTCTAATTTATTGTTGCCGTGTGAAACGATTGATGCTCCAAGCGTCTCAAAGCGCTGGATTGCTCGAGGGAAGCGGGCCAACAGGGGCGTAGCCGGGGGTAGTTCGACCACCCACCCGACATTTTTTGCGCAACCCCTCCCCCCCCCCAGTTATCCACCCTGCTGTCTCGTCGCTTCGCACTGATATGACTCAAGAAACCTGTGCTAGCTGCTATAACAATTTCATTCCCGGGCGCTTCCATTTGGGTGGGTAATGTACCGTGAACCTTATCTACATACGGAAACACGTGTCGCGGTGTTTTTCAAGGCTTTGCCAGTCTGTGAGGTTTTGGGCGAGAATGCGGTGGCCCCATTTTAGATGGGGGCGAAAAATGCTCGAGGCCCGTTTATTTATTAGATTTAGATGCACGTTAAAGACCCCAAGTCCTCCACTATGGCGTCTCTCATGATTATCCATATCGTCGTTTTGGGAAATTAAACGCCAAACAATGACAATAAGAACTGTGGTTTTACGACTGGTTAAAAATCTCAATCCCGGAATAAGTTCACCTAACTTTCTTGCTGGATTTTCAGCAGGCGCTTGTGTATGTTAGTCTGCGCGCGAAATGTCTCTTGTTTGCGATCTGCAAACAAGAAGGCTGGTAGTTTCTGAAGGCTGGTAGGTTTCTGTTGTGTTGTTGAATCGCAAACCAGCAATGTACACACGCAGAGGGTTGATGCCAACAGTGAAATTCCGCCGACTCGCAACAGAATGCCCGAACAGACAGCCGACAAGCACGGATTACGGCTTGTGCCCAGTACAGCGTAAGCAAACTCTTGTTGCATGCGCTGACAGTTCTCGGTCGGAGTTCACGCGGCGGCCTGCATGAGAAATGGATTATGTGCACTATACACTGAACAAGACCGGAGTTCATTCCTGCATCACTAGTGCAGCGATCAGTCGAGATTCTGTGAGGTACACAGGCCACTTCCTCTTCGCGCCGACGTAAGTGAAGGCAGTGAAAAGACGCAGCGAACAAGCTATTGCTATGTGAGTAATATAGGCTGGTCACACGCGCATTTGCACGTGTATAGCCGTCCTTGACTTGTTAAACGCACTTCACCGTGAGGATGACGACGCCAACTACGCTTAACGATTAACGAGGTCTTCTCCAATCGGGCGGGTCGTCTCAATGATGCGTTTTCGAAGACTGGTCCATTAAGTGGCGCGATCTAAGACCGTTGCTCCAAACGCCACTGTACCTGTCGTATTTACTGTATTTTACTGCGCTTTCTTTACTTTTTACGTAATTTCTTCACAAGCACACGCGCATGCAGGGGGTCCCATGTCTGGATATACATAGATAGAGTCTGCTCAAACTACCGATATTTATTATCGATCACGTCACGTAGATGAAAGCTTAACGTCTCGTAGAGGAAAGCTGGCTCCTGGGCCACAAGTGCAACCATTGGAAGGGCCTCAACAGCGTCGCCATTGCTCACCTGCGCAGCCTCTACGCCACGAATCCTGGTGCGTTCGCGCCCATCGTAGGGTTAGAGTGTACTAGGATGGGGCAGTGGGTCCAGCGGACGCCTTTCGCCAGCGCCTAGGGTGAAAGCAAAAAACGCATAAATTGTGGCTGTGCTGCATCGCCTTATTGTGAATCTCCGGCCAAAAAACGTTGGCTCCGGCAGTTTCGGCTGCGCTCATTGGCTGAGGCGAGCTCACGGGATGAGTAACTGTCGTCTGCTCGACGCACCGTCGTTGTTGCGTGGTTTGCAAACGTTTTCCGTCGCTATTTCTCCATTTTGTTTACAAAAGATCGGTGGGGAATAACCAGTGTTGCCGCCACCGAGTGTCCGCCTGTCAAAAGCTCCATGCAGGTATGGTAGGGTCTCCGACGCGACAAGCAGCCGGCCGGCGCGTGGGCCGCTCATTAGGGAGAAAGCGACGGTGGTGCCAGCAACTTTTCAATAAAAAAAGCCTCAGCGGGGAGCCTGCGTTGGACCAACTCCCCCAATCTAGTACACTCTAGTAGGGAGATCGAGCTTCGGCAGCAGCGAACGGCAACCAGTGACGTCCTTTTGGCATCCGGGCTCAAAGAAGCTCGGAACAAGCTGCGGATTGCTGAAAGTCGCTTCAGATCAAGCCCTGCTGACGCCTTGTTGTAAGTGTACGTGGCCGCTAGCGTTGTTGGGCCCTTAGCGTTGCGTGACAATAGCTCCGGCGCGTGAAGC
>NW_023606624.1:47500-120001 GCF_013339745.2 Dermacentor silvarum
ACCTAATCAGCTCATGTTTACTACAATTCATATTGCTACCAAAGCCGCTCACCTTACTTCGTATGACATTGCTGTGTTGCTATCGCATTCATTGCTTCGCCCTTAGGGCGAAACTGTGACATTTTTTTGTTCATTACCCTGTATGTGTGTTTGTTTGTTCCTTTCTGTTATTTTGTATCATGTGGTAATACAGAAATGTTATTAGTCTTCGAGAAACAAGTACACAATGAACAAATTCTGCAAGGACATCATACAGAATACAGAGTGAAGCAGTTTGCGAAGCGTCTTCTTTTTCTTACTTCTTCACAGCCGAACACGCGGCGTGCCCCGATGAGAAAGAAGCGCTCCGCGTGTCCTCGGCAGCCGATGCCGTTCATCGAATCGCCATTTTACAGCGGCAGCAATCGTTCGTGACGGACAAGAAGCTCTCCCTGTTTGTCTGTGGTGACACGCCGCAGTAATGAGGGAAATGAAGATTCCCATGGCCAGAAAACCGCAACACCTGAACATCGCCGAATAGCAAGACGCGCTGGCCTTGCCGGAGCGCTGCACAGATACGGGAGGAACGAGGATGTCCGTGCGCGCCTTCCTGTCAAGCTGGGAAAACCTGGAGCTTCCATGCTGGGTTCTATCCCGCAACTACCTGTGCAGAGCGATCGCAGGCTGCCTCGGCCTTCACGGAAACGCGAACATCTCCGTTAGAATATCAACGTCGAGTTGACGCAGCTCGACAGCTCCGGAATCCAGTTCACCGCATTATCGCGGCCGCTTCACGTGAGGGCGACCAGCTGCTGCAGCTGTGGATGGTGCGAAATGAGCGCGGCTTTCTCGACAACCAGAAAGCTCAACGCATCACCAAAGTACTGAATCACCGAACAGCATCCTGGACATACTGCAGCTTTCGGAACGCGCCGAGCCATCCGGAGAATGATGCGGCCCTTGCAAAAGCTGTAAGCTCGGCTTGGTTCGCAGCGACCTGCATCATCCCGCACATTTGTGTAAGCTTCTCCGCGCCCAGATCCCGAAATCAAGTCACTGGATGCTGTTCGCTGCCCCCGATGCACGCTTGCCTTTCATTCAGCGGGAACACGCATGCATTCATGGCGCTGCTGAGCAGCTCAGCTCCGTTTGAGCCAAGACCGCCTGGGAGGTCAATGAACACCAAGCTGCCACCGCGACTGCGTTGCTGCAGCCCACCTGCCCCTCCTGCCCTTCCTGCTGCTGACATCAGATCCTCGAGCCTTTTCGACAACAGCTTCGGGGACGTAGCGCTGGTCCGTGCTGCAGCATTTTGCTCCTCCAGGATGACGTAGAGGGTGCGCAGTTGAGGAACGGTGACGCTGCTGATGCCCTCCCAGTGGTTGATGCCCTACCAGGCTGACCCTGGGTTCGACCTGCTCAACCGGTGGCTTCAACGTCACCATCCTTGCATACACCGCCTCCAATCAACCATCCATAGAGGCCTGAGCAAGATCGTCCTGGCTGCACTGCCAACTTTCGCCGCCGCACATTGTGCACAGCGTCGAGCTTTGTCTTGGCATGGTCGCAGAATACACTGAGCAGGATGACTGTAAAAGGCTGAATGCAGTAACACAGCCGTATGATATATCTTGCAAATAATTTTTGAAATAATTTTTGCATATCATAATTTATTGGACCTATTCGACGAAATAAAAGAACAATACAAGTTGACGCAGCGGTCTCGGAGATGTCTTTTTTTGCTGAACGCGTTACTCGCAGTAACCACGACACCCTATAAAACATTGATGAAACCATCATTGTTGTCAGCCATGAGCACCACCGCCGCTCGAACATTTGCGCGCACAGAAGAGCACATGTTCAAGCCTCTGAACAGTATCTCCGACAAATAAAAAATAAAAAAGTATGTTGTTCCATATATACCACTTCTTCATTCTTTCCTCCAATATCTGTACGATTCTTGGCACATCCCTCATAGTCGGTACGTGCCATATTTGAATGGTCATCACCATCATACAATCATCATCATCAACATCAACAAGATCAAAGGTTCGCGCTTAAGAAACAGTGTACAGTACCATTGGAAAAATGCGTTAGTCGTCTTATATACTTATGCGAATGATAAGCGGTGGTACTAGAAGAAATGCTCCAATTTTGCTACTAAGCTCTAAGTGCGACTAGTAGCACTCAAAAACGTTATATGCGTGTTCTCACGTTGTCGTGAAAAACCTACATCATTCAGCGAGTTGATATTTAACGAAGCGGGGGCGTTTTAAGGGTGCTTTGCAGTGAAATTGTACTGCCGTCAACATGTTAACGGTTGTGAAAATTGCTAAACCCTCGTTTTCGCATGCTTAGGCGCGTGAAATGAAATGCTTACAAATTTTGAAATATCCAAAGCGGAAGCCGTGTTATATTTAAGGAAATCGGTATCACGTTATGGGTGATCTATACCGAAAATTGGAAATGCATAGTTTATAAACAGCCTGTGCAGGAAATTACTTACTTGAGCTTTGCAAAGCTGTGCAAGCTTATTTTAAAAATTCCTGATAGGTTTCCCTAATCTCTTGAAACAACTCAACGTGCCTCCAAGTTGAAATTCCAAGGTAAGGGGGAATTCTTACGAATCATACGTGGGCGGAATTTCAAGAAAATCACTTAAAGATGAGCTTTGCAAAAGTTCATAACTCAAGTCCTTGGAAGTGTTACGGCCGTCATCCGCATGTTTTTTAGTCCCAAAGGAACGCGGAAATGTGTTAATATTCTTTGAAATGAAGGTGGTGCTGTTCTGTATGTGTGGATGAAGTTGAACACTTCTGGCATCAAAAATTGTTGCAAATGCTTCTATAATACCCGTATTCTGCCAACTTTCACGTGTTATACGAGATTTACAGCAGGTTACCCCGTTTTCTTCGGTGAATTGACAAGGCATGTTGTATATTTTCTGGAGATAGCAGGCAGGTAATGGGTGATGTGTAAGAGAGTTCAAATCTGGGGAATAAATACGGGCTATGCAGTACGGTCGTTCGCTCGTTCCGGATTATTATCAATCTGTTATTAATGGCGTAGAATTTTCCCTGCTTTCCTAGAAGAACCGCTATAGCTGCTACCAACACACACACACACACACACCACACACACGCGCACGCACACGCACACACACACACACACACACACGCACACGCACGCACGCACGCACACAAACACACACGCACGCACGCACACACACACACACACACACACACACACACACAAATGGGGAGAACGCAATGACTAAAGTGCATGTGCAGTTTGTTTTCTCTGAATAAAATACAGCCTTTGTTCACAATGTTCCGTGGGGAACTGTTTGAAAGCGTTACGTTAAAGAACCCCAGGTGGTCCAAATTTCCGGAGTCCCTCACTACGGCGTGCCTCATAATCAGAACTGGTTTTGGCACGTAAAACCCCATAATTTAATTTTTTTTTTTGTTTGAAAGCGTTATACGACCGTTATCCGTTACGCTTCACAACGTCAATAAAGAACGCTACGTCATATTCAGGTTACATTTAGTGAGAATGAGTGGCATATTAAGTTTAATCCTGGGCGAAATGTTTCTCGTTGAATTATGAGTTCCTCTTTTGGATCTTCCGAAATTTGTAAGCATTTTATTTCACCTGCCTAAGCGTGCAGAAAACGAGGGTTTAGCAATTTTCACATAACCGTTAACTAACCAACACATGTTGACGGCAGTACAATTTCACTGCAAAGCATCGTTAAAACGCCCCCGCTTCCCTTAATATCAACTCGCTGAATGATCTAGGTTTTTTTCACGACAATGTGAGAACACGCATATAACGTTTTGAGTGCTACTAGTCGCACTTATAGCTAATAACTGAACCCTCCTTATGTTCCTATTTTCACGCACAATAAGAGGTTCGTAGTAGGTTTGGCCTTGTTGGACGAGTCACCTTGTTTAGATTCGTGGAAATAGGGAGCAGGTTTAATGGGTGAAGAGTAAACACTGTTCAGACTGTGTCGTTTAATTACGGCGTTCTCAGTAAATGACTTATGCAGCGTTGCTGGCCATTACAAGGGTTTTTAAAGAACATTGTATGATTCGCCAATACTGTAATGGATGAACTATGACAGCCACGGAGATAAGATATGGTGTAAAAAGAGCGCGGGGGGGGGGGGGGGGGGGACAGTACTTCTGATGTTTTTGACAAGTTAAAGGTGTGTTGGTGATGTAGGGCTGTTGCTATACATTTGTTAAATAAGTGTTCGAATGATTTGTAAGCGCGAAACGTTTGATACGGGTGAATCAGATGTGAGTAGGGTTTTAAAGTGGGTGGTTTAATTGCAGGCTACGGATGTTCGTAATGTATCCGCTAGAAAGAAACAGCTTCTCTAGAATTGGCGCTCTGCTTCTGCGAACTCACACAAGTGTGTTGTCTATTTTTTTTTTTTTCGAGTTTTTCTGGAGAGAAGCGATAATTTCACAAAGTATTCGTAAACGCCTGAATAAAGCCGATGTGACCTTCTGCGGATACGCTCATGAACCTCATTTAGCTTTTCTTTCTTGTTCTTTCTTGTTCTTTTTTTTTTTCTTATTTCACATGACACAGTAAGTCGTATACATGTGAGTAAAGGCGTAAAAAAATCGTGCATTGTAACCGAAAGGAGAGTAAAAAGCACACATGTTGGGACTATGTACATACTACATTGACGTAAAGAAGACGTCCGGATGTTTGCATTGTACGAAGGACATCGTGAGAACATCAGCATCAAAGTACTAATTTCTCTTCACATTGTATCAATGTTGGCGTCGCAAGGATACCTGCAGCTTTCTCCAAGAGACATCTGCTGACCATACTTCATGCAATCTGTGCGTCGTCTGTTGCAGGCGATATCAGCTTGTGTATAGCAATTATGGATCCTTGAACGAGTAAGAAGTGGCCAGAGAATTATGTACTTGTCCCCAGCGTGGATCGCATCTCGGGTTGGAGACATGTATTCCGTCAAGCTGCAGTCGGTGTTATCATTGTCGTGCCGTCAACGTCGTCCATGTTGTTGTTAACGTGGCTTTGTGGTGGTGCGGCCGTCATCTTTGTACTGGCGTCATTGGCGTTTCTTCGTGGTTGTTCGTCATTGTAGTGTGTCATTGTAGTGTTCCTCGTCGTCGTGTATTGTTTTTATTGCGATAGCATTATATGGACACTTCAACCGGATTTCTGCCGTCGGCGTCGCCGTCGTCGTCGCCGTCGCCGTCGCCGTGAGGTTCCGTATAGATAAAATCTTCGCCGCGCGCCGTATGCCCCAGCGGAAGCGTGCGGGGACGCGCGCTATCACGGAGAGCGAACGCACTCAATCTCCCACGCGCAAGCAAGGAAGCGGAAAGCCAGCGCCGGAGGGAGCAGGATCAATTGAAGGCACAAAAAGACAAAGCGGAATAATGGCTGTGTTTCTACAAGATAGCCGGATACCCAAGCTTAACAATAGTAAAAAGAGAGAAAATAAAGCGGGAATAATATCACGAACACTAACGCAAGCCGCAACATCAAGGCTCCACAACGATTTCTGACTACCAAGCGTCTTGCATAGACATAGCGTTTCGCCAGCACATGTTGGTATCAGCCCTAGTGCGGATCAGTTCACGTCATAGATGTGCCACGTAGTCTTTTTGTTTGTTGCTTGCTGGATTGTTTATATTAATTTCTTTTTAATAAGATCAAGGTACGAAATTTTGCGTCTCAAAAGAAACTAACACGATCAAGAAATTCAAAACGTTGTGCAGCTTTCTTACCATACTTACGAAACCCCTTAGTTTGTTTACTTTTTCACATCCAAGCACCAGGCGTTACGTGATGAGAAAGAAATGCTCCCCCGTCTTCGTACAGTTGATGCTCATCCATTGCGTCGCCATTTTCCAGCAGCGTCAACAGCTCCAGTCGGACAAGAAGGTCACCCTGATTCACTGGCGTTGCACTCGATCAATAACGACAGCAGCCAAGATCACGATGGCCAGAGTACAGTGGCTAGAATGGGGAAATGTGCCGAGCGACAGGCAGCGCCTATGGGGCGCATTGAAGGCGCCGTAAGGGAACCGCGAGGGGCGCGCGCTGTCGTTGACACTCGCCCGATTCGAGTCGCGCCGGCTCTGCTACTTCAGTGACGCCGCCCCCCTGACCTGTGGAAAGTTACGTTCGTTTCTTTTTGTGCTGCAGCAAGTCTATATGTGTAATAATGGTGCGAAGACATTGTTTCGTGTCTGGTTGCTACTATCGTACTGCTGCCCAATTTTTGCTCACCGTGAACTGTATTAGTTTCTACGATTGGTCAAAGCTCCCAGCAGTGCAAACTGTGAAGGGGGCGATCTGACACTTCTCCTCAGTATTGAGGATGCAGAGCATGAACTGGACGCACTGCTGGATAGTGGGAAGGTTGAAGAAGCTTCTCACATGATAAAGAAGTCCACAATGCGTATTGACGCAGTATATATCGCAGAAGCACACGGACGGTGAAAGCACCAGACGGAACACAGCGCTAACAACTGCGTGTTTATTGGGCGAGAGCATATGATATATATATATATATATATATATATATCGACACCAAAGACACTCACACAAATCAAACCTAGCAAGTTCAACTGACAGGCGACTGACGCGACAAACACTCAGTTCTTAGCGCTGTGTCCCGTCTGTTTTTTTTTCGCCGTCCGTGTGGTTCTGCGCTACTGTGTAGATAATGTCATACCAACTAGCCCACGTCTGTCGTTTGAATCCGCACTGCTACCCGACCATGATTGCCTGAGAAGATGAGCGACTCGCGGCTAGTCTTCTGCGTGGCAGGGTAAATACCATGTACTCTGTGTGCAAGAAATGTTTGACGAGTTCCTTGCTGCCACCGGCAAAGCCATCGAACAGGTGGGAATGTTCACCAAGTTCTGCGTCAATGGGGGCCTCATTCACCCTTCGGAGAAGCTCTTCTCATTTGTATAGACGCACTTGAAACCACTGTTTTGATGTGATTCAGTTACAACGAGCTGCACAGTGACAGCTTGGAAGAGCTTGTCTACTGCCTGCACAAAAACAACGTCATATTGGGCTCTGCAACGCATGGCCCCAGCCTTATCAACCAAGTCACAAAATATTTTTGGTCATCCGTTTTATCTTCTACAGGAAGGCACTCAACAAAGAGCGAGTTTTCCCGTGAAAAGAAGTACCTGAGCTCAGTCGCGTCACTTAGCAGAGAATAATACAAGGCTGACAACGTTCTGTTAGAACTGTTTGTGAACATTTAAAACATTTTTGTCTCGTGAGAAAAAATGCACCAGCTGAGGTGCGTCGCGTAGCGAAAAATAATGCGGGGCGTCTGCGTGGGCGTCTAATTAACTGTCAAAGGCTCGTCGCACTGATCCTGGTCAAGTTGGTGCTCGGGTACGTCTGACTCTTCGTCGTCGTCTAGATGAGACGTTTTACTTGTCGACGACCACGCCTTAAGTCGCGAAACGTGCGCCGTCGTTGCGTACCTCTTGCCAGGGTTCCTGTTGAGCTCTGTCAATCTGTACGTGTCGGCGGAGAAGACTTCAGTTATTACCAAGGGGCCTCGGTACTTGTGTTGTGTTTAGTTGGATTTCCTGTGTGGGGGCGCTGTCTTCGAAAATACCACTTCGGCCACATCATTAATCCTTCCAGGGTAATGCCCGGTGTCGTATGCATGCTTACTTTTAGCTTGTTCTTCCAGAGAGTGCTCCCGTGCAGTTTCTCTGCTGAGCTCACTCGGGTCCTTCCAAGCGTCTTCACCGTCCATTTCCTCCTCTTGCAGGGCTAACCCGTAAAGTGGGTTTGTAACCATGAAGCATTTCATAAGGGGTCTTTCCTGAGCTTTTACTCACAGCGTCGTTTCAGCTACATTCAACATACTTGAGATTAGCATTCCAATCTCGGTACTCTGGATCTTCCACTGCGGTGCTGATGACAATCAATACAGTACGATTCAGTCCACAAAAACAATTCGCAAGCTTGAATAAAAGCAGGATTAATATGCAACAAAAAAAGCTAGATGAGAATTTAAATAATTCTGAACTGGAGCGTAACACCTTACCATCTTTTAAAGCATTCTGATAAGCACAAAACACTTCGAGCACAGACGACTAAATCGGTCGCTTCTGCTCCAACGGTCACTTCACAGCGCTGTATCGGTTGTCGTTCAGTTGGCACAGGCGCCTCTTTCATCGTTTCGCTTCCTGCTCAGTGTCATCCATAATGGAGCTTTGAGCAGCAACCTGTAGTACTCCTACAGGTGTTGATCGTCCACGCGGTTGAATCTTTTGTGTGAAAGCCTGTCCGTCACCCACTGGGTGCATGGGAACAATGACTTCTCCAGGCGTCATGTCGAGCAGGACCTTTGACCACAGTGTCTGTACATGACGGGACTTGTGATCCTTTGCGCCGTAGATGGGCGAAATGAGAGCGAAACTGTCACTACAATGCCAAAACCGCAGAGAACCTCCATTCTTGCATACACGATTTCGGCAACGCTGTGAATGAAAGACACTCTTGAAAAATACGGATTGGCAAGCATCCATGTCGTTGCCAAATGTAGTAGTTCCTATCTGGCTGATGATCTTTGCGCGCACTCTGCAGTATTCATATATTCCGTGCTGCATTGACGTCGTAGTCACCTCCGGCCATCGCGCTGTTCGCGCTGATCTGAGTAATAGGTAAATGAAGCAGAAGTGAATACTCTCCATCCCACCGGACATTGGATCCTGCTTCTAAAGACGGCGGGATTAGAGCGCAACGGGCAGCCACTGCATTTTTGCATGGTACATGGATTATTGCTGCGGAGGATCGTGGGGCTAGCGAGACGGCCATCTGTTGGACGAAACGACGCAAACTGATCTTGGAACGTTGCGCATGCGTTGATGAAGCCTTGAAATGCGTGAGCTGTTGGGTCGATCGTAAACAATTTGTCTAATTTATAAGCATTTCCCACATGGACTATTGATAACGTTTGTGAACTCGCTGCATTTAATTTTCCTTTTTGTTCTTTATTGCCCTTATTCGAAGCAATAAAACAAATACGATTTGACGCGCAGGTATCGGGGATACCTCTTTAAGCTGTATGCACAACTCGGACAAAGCACGGACACGGTAACCTATCCTTGATGTCATCGTCGTCCGACATACGATGATGTACCGCTCTATCACTTGTCCGCACTGAGGAACGTGTTTTCATCCTGTTTAAGAATATCCCCATGTCAACTGCTACGAAGCTATTATGCGGACTCGGACTGATATGATAGGTTGGAATTTTATAGAAGCAAAGTGTTCTTAAAGCAGTTAGATGAATGCTATATAATATAATGCAATTTTTTGCCCTTTTTCTCAATATATGTAGAGAGAAGACGAAGATAGCAGCTGAAGTTCAGACAGGCAGAGAGGCCACTCAGTAGAGTAGCTGTAACTGTAGGCATTCATCTAGGCATGAATAATTAAATTGAATTGTTATTTTCAGAATTCATTCTTTTTGCTGCTGTATAATGCTAGCCTAAATTGATCGTGCTCATGTCTGTTAATTTTTTACTGCATTTTACTCATATTTAGGCATTATTAGAAAGTAAATGCTTTGTGGAACAATAACGCTTCACTGAAGGGCAATAATTATACTATTGCGCACTAAATGCTGAAAAAAAAAGAAATTCTTAATATTTTGGGTTGCTTAGATGACGGGGCAAATGCAGGAACAATTTATATTCTGAGATGAGTGTTGTAAAGTAGAAAAGCGACTTCATTAAAAAATTTCAACTCAAGAAATACGAATTCATGGACTCATTCAATAAGCATCGGCCAGGTATTTGTCACAACAATCACTTTTTTTCTTTTCGTTTGGTGCCTTGACTTCCGGGGCTCCTTACTGGCCTGCTGTGCTGCCTTATCGACGGGGCGAAATCAATTCTGTGCTATGCGATGTAACCCAGGCACTGGCTAGCTTCCTGGTCAAATTCGGAATGAATTCAGGACATCACATCGGGCAATGCTGCCATCATTAAATGTGAGAGCAACAACCACCGTAGCTGTTTTCAATGTCTCAAGTGCACGCCACACTTGAGCGCATTGTAGCATTTTTAACAGCTGAACGTTCCCACCGCAGTTTTCACACACAGGTGACCGCTCTATGCGGCCGCAGTCAGCTAAAGGTCAGCATTTCCCCACCCACGCCGCTGATAAACAACAACAACAACACAACTACAACAACAACAACAACAACTACAACATCATCATCATCATCATCATCATCATCGACAACAACAACAAACATTTCTTACCATGGTGGGTCAACGCATACTACCTAACGCATATTTCTCGCAGAAGCGGACGTTTCAAAAAATCAAGTGACTTTCATTTGGTCATCTCATCACGTTTCAAAATGTAGGCGCTGAACAAGACAGAAATGACTTTGCATCACGATAACGCCGAACAAGCCCAAAAGTAAACAATATGCTCCAGACATAATACTATAAGCAGAGTTTGGGCTCGACTTTGCGCTTTAACAGTCATTTGTTGTGGTGTTGTACTTGTTATACGAACATTGACCATCCCACTACTTCTTTTTCTTCTTCTTTCTGGGGTTTTACGTGCCAAACCAATTCTGATTATGAGGCCGCCGTAGTGGAGGGCTCCGGATTAATTTTGACCACCTGGGGTTCTTTAACGTGCACTACAACGCAAGCACACAGGCGTTTTTGCATTTCGCCTCCATCGAAATGCGGCCGCCGGGGCCGGGATTCGATCCCGCGACCTCGTGCTCAGCAGCGCAACGCCTTAGCTGACTGAGCCACCCCGGCGGGTGACCATCCCACTAAACTCTCGTAAAATTTTATTGTTCAGCAAAGTGATTTCGCGCCCACGCGAGGGAGTGACTGAATCTTATTAAGAAAATACCGTGTATTTGAAATCGCGCCAAAACAAAAATCAAGATTGTTTTCTGGTAAATTTTGCCTACCCGTTTTCTTAAGTTGATACGTACAATTTTCCTTAGCGTATCTAGTGTATTCCATAGTATTAAGCAATGTTTGTGCTAATGCACCCAACAGGAGCTAACTTTGTTGCATACTTGTACGTAATGAATTACGCGTAATTGAATATTTGTAATCATTACATTTTTTAGTTTCGTAATGGATCGATCAGTTTTTTTTTTTTTTAAATCGCAGTTCCACCCGAAAGGCCCAGCATCGATTGCGATAGCAAATTAGTGGACAGCTACACGACGTGAGGAGAGCAGTCTTATCGGCCGTTGCATCGATGTCATTCCATCCTTTTCATCCGGCACTCGTCAAACCGTCCTCGTGTAACGCCATCGTCCTTATACATGCATTTGTGTTCGCACCGACGCAGTGATGCCGTCTTGTTAGTCCAGTCGTCGTCATTCCCGCTTCGTGATCATGCTGTCGTCATCACGCCATCTTTGTCGTCATCTACATCATTCCGTCGTCGATGCGTCAGAATTGTTATTTCTTTTCGCATTACCGTCGAGAGTTAAAGCGAAATGAGTTCTGCCACAATTTATTGTTCGAGAACGCAGAACATGAATACACCGCGGGCTCACGGAAATAAATAAATAAATAAATAAAAATAATAAATAAATAAATAATAAATAAATAATCGTTCGCAGGATCAACCATTAGGTCAAAGTGCTGGCGCACGCATACACAAAGAAAAAAAAATAGAAAACGGCAGGGGAAATCAGTAATGCAAAACAATGAGTAAAAATAATAATCTTGAAAAGAAGAGTAATCACAACAAGGCCAAAAATGAACACATAAGAAATAGGAAGAAAAGTGCAGTTGAACAATATATAAAACTATAACACAACAACGAAAAACTCGGAAAAGAACAATGGCAGCGAGTTGTGAAAAATATCAAGATCATGAAAGTGGGCGTTACAAAGACTCTGTAGTCTGTGGATGGTTGAGTGGACGGTGATGACAGGAATAAACATGGAAAGGTCAATGTTCTTTTGTCATCTTGCTCGGAATTCGAAAAATGGTACAACTGTGGAGTTCGGGGCACATGAGGATACGGTGATGGAGTGTGAAAAGAAACGGAAGGTCAGCACGTTTACATCGGTAGCGAAGTAAGGGCATTGACAATAATCCAACAGTACGAGAGCAAGTTCCAGCGTCCGTGTAGCAAAGCGGTGATGAATATATAGTTAAAAAAAAAAACATTTTCTGCACACGATGTGTAATGTCACTGCATGCTGGAACTAGAAATGCCATTCCAGACGAAGGACGCGTATTCGAGTTGAGGAAGACAGATGGTTGTGTACAAATTGCGGAACGGTGTAGGAGAACTGAATTCTCTCGATAGTCTGCACAGAGAGCCAAGAGTGTGCATGCCCCGCATTAAAACACGTTTAGTTTTAGCTGAGAAGTGTAAGGTTGTTTCAAAAACTTCAAAATTGATCTCACTATCAAAAGTGATCCATTGGACCTTACACAATTGTACAGAATCTACAGAATAATAAAAATAAATGCTTTGTGTGCTGGGGGTGAAAGTCATGACTTTGGTCGTAGCAGGATTCAATGTGAGATTATTACCTGTGCACCATTTAGAAAAACAAAAGAGGTCAGACTGCAGGATAAATAATAATAATAATAATAATAATAATATAATAATAATAATAATAATAATAATAATAATAATAATAATAATAATAATGTAGCGAAGCGTTGGAACCCTGAAAGTGGGTCGTCTGCTCCAGCGCCTTGAAGTGGGTCTCCTTCTCCAGTACCTTCTAGTGGGTCGTTTACTTCAGCTCTCGAGCGCCGCTCGTGCAGAGAGTCCCGTGCCTCGCTTTTTGGACTGTCGCCCTTGCGCTGCTTCAAGTGCCGTCCAATAAACATCCTTATAATAATAATAATAATAATAATAATAATAATAATAATAATATAATAATAATAATAATATAATAATAATAATAATAATAATAATAATAATAATAATAATAATAATAATAATTCGTTTCAAAACGAGCATCAGCTTCATTTCAGCTGCCGTATCAGCACACCATAGAAGATTTGTTCCTTCAGACCAAAACCACCCAGGCCGTAAGGGGTACAAAACACTATCAAAATTGTCCATATATTGTCAATTTTAAAACCATCCTTTACCTATGTAAATCTCACCGACCAAGTAAGTGACAGGTGAAGAGACCACAATAAAACAAACATCAATCTGCGCAGTTTACATACGATCGATTCCTACTACAGTAAACTGCTCACGCGACAATAACAGAACTTGCAGATTCCCGCGATTAGCTCAGCAGCAACAGCGACAACTAGCTTATTAGTACGCGCTTTAATACCCGCAATTTGGTCGCATACTATGAGTGCTAAAAGCACTCGATGTGACGCGCCAATCTAATAGAAGAAGCCACGACTTTGGGCACTTATTCCTTTTTTTACTATTCCTTATGTCTATCTTGGCTTATGGCTAATCTGCTTTCCACGCAAACAGACGTCTGACCTCACAGCGCCTGAACAGCACCGTCGATGTATACGCTGCATGTGCCATAGGGTCATGTCAGAGATGGCACATGGTTTTATTTGTTCATTACCCTGTATGCGTGTTTATTTGTTCCTTTCTTTTTTTTATCATGTGGTAATACAAAAAAAAAATGTTATTAGTCTTCGAGAAACAATTAAGTACACAATGAACAAATTCTGAAAAGACATCATACAAAATACAGAGTGAAGCAGTTGCGAACCGTCTTCTTTTCTTTACTTCTTCACAGCGAAACACGCGGCGTTGCCCGATGAGAAAGAAGCGCTCCCGCGTGTCCTCGTGCAGCCGATGCTCGTTCATGGAATCGCCATTTTACAGCGGCAACAATCGTTCGAGACGGACAAGAAGCTCTCCCTGTTTGTCTGTGGTGACGCGCCAGCAGTAATGAGGGAAACCAGGATTGCCATGGCCAGAGGACCCGCAACGCCTAACCATCGCCGAATCGCAAGACGCGCCGGCCTTGCCGGAGCCGCTGCACAGATACGCGAGGAACGAGAACGTCCGGCGCGCCTTCCTGTCAAGCCGGGAAAACCTGGAGCTTCCACGCTGGGTTCTATCCCGCAAATACCTGTGGCAGAGCGATCGAACGCTACGTCGGCCTTCTCAGAAACGCAAAACATCTCCGTTAGAGTATCAACATCGAGTTGACGCAGCTCAACCGCTCCGGGAATCCAGTTCACCGCATTTATCGTGGCCGCTTCACGTCAGGGCGACCAGCTGCAGCACCTGTGGAAGGGTGCGAAATGAGCTGCGGCTTCCTCGACAACCAGAAAGCTCAATGGATCACAGCATCCTGGACACACTGCACCATTCGGAACGCGCCGAGCCATCTGGAGAATTGCTGCGGCCCTTACAACAGGCTGTAAGCTCGGCTTGGATCGCGGCGACCTGCACCATCCCGCAGCTTGTAAGCTTCTCCGCGCCCAGATCCCGAAATGAAGTCACTGGTTGCCGTTCGCTGCCCACGATGCACGGTCGCCTTTCATGCAGCGCGAACACGCATGGATTCGCGGCGCTGCTGAGCAGCTCACCTCCGCTTGAGCCAACACCGCCTGGGAGGTCAGTGCACACCAAGCCGCCAGCGCGACTGCGTTGCTGGCCGTCCACCTGCCCCTCCTGCCTTTCCTGCTGCTGACATCAGATCCTCTAGCCTTTTCCACAACAGCTGCGGGGGCGTAGCGCTCCATGGTCCGTGCTGCAGTATCTGTGCTCCTTCAGGATGACGTAGAGAGTGCGCAGGTGAGGAACGGTGACGCTGCTGATGCCCTCCCAGTGGTTGATGCCCTCCCAGTGGCTGACCGTGGGTCTCGACCTGCTGAACCGATGGCTTCAATGTCACCATCCTTGCATACACCGCCTCCAAGCAACCAGCCATAGAGGCCTGAGCAAGAGTGTCCTGGCCGTACTCCCAACTTGCGCCGCCGCTCATTGTGCACAGCCTCGAGCTTTGCCTTGGCATGGTCGCAGAATACACGGAGGCTGAATTCAGTAAAAGGCTTTATGCAGTAACACAGCCCTACGATATATTTTTTGCATATAATTTTTCAAATAATTTGGCATATCGTACTTTATTGGACCTATTCGACGAAATAAAAGAACAATTGAAGTTGACGCAGCGGTCTCGGGGATGTCTTTTTTTGCTGAACGCGTAACTCGCAGTAACCACGACACACTATAGAACATTGATGAAAACATCATTGTTGTCAGCCATGAGCACCACCGCCGCTCGAACATTTGCGCGCACTGAAGAGCACATGTTCTAGCCGCTGAACAGTATCTCCGACAATAAAAAAAAAGTATATTGTTCCATATATTACCACTTCTTCATTCTTTCCTCCAATTCTGTACGATTCTTGGCACATCCCTCATAGTCAGTACGTGCCATATTTTGAATGGTCATCATCATCATCACCACCGTCATACAATCATCATCATCATCAACAACAAGATGAAAAGGTTCGCGCTTGAGAAACAGTCTACAGTACCAATGGAAAAATGCGTTAGTGGTCTTCTTGTATAATTATGCGATTGATAAGCGGTGGTACTAGAAGAAATACTCCAATTTTGTTGCAAAGCTATAAGTGCGACTAGTAGCACTCAAAAACGTTATATGCGTGTTCTCACATTGTCGTGAAAAAACCTAGATCATTCAGCGAGTTGATATTTAAGGGAAGTTTTAACGGTGCTTTGCAGTGAAATTGTACTGCTGTCAACATGTGTTGGTTAGTTAACGGTTATGTGAAAATTGCTAAACCCTCGTTTTCTGCACGCTTAGGCAGGTGAAATAAAATGCTTACAAATTTCGGAAGATCCAAAAGCGGAAGCCGTGTTATATTAGAGGAAAAACGGTATCATGTTATGGGTGATCTATACCGAAACTGGAAATGCATAGGTTATAAACAGCCTGTGCAGCAGATTACTTACGCGAGCTTTGCACAGCTGTGCAGGCTTATTTTACAAAATTCCTGATAGGTTTCCCTAATCTCTTGAAACAACTCAACGTGCCTCCAAGTTGAAATTCAAGGTAAGGGGGAATTCTTACGAATTATACGTGGGCGGAAATTCAAGAAAATGACTTAAAGATGAGCTTTGCAAAAAGTTCTTTAATCAAGTCCTTGGAAGTGTTTACGGCCGTCATCCGCAATGTTTTTTAGTCCCAAAGGAACCCGGCAGTGTGTTAATATTCTTTGAAAATGAAGGTGGTGCTGTTGTTGATGTGTGGATAATGTTGAACACTTCTGGTATCACAAAATTATTGCAAATGCTTTTATAATACCTGTTTTCTGCCAACTTTCAAGTGTTATACGAGATTTACAGCAGGTTACAACGTTTTCTTCGGTGAATTGACAAGGCATGTTGTATATATTTTCTGGAGATAGCAGGCAGGTAATGGGTGATGTGTAAGAGAAGTTCAAATCTGGGGAATAAATACGGTCTATGCAGTACGGTCGTTCGCTCGTTCCGGATTATTATCAATCTGTTATCAATGGCGCTGAATTTTCCCTGCTTTCCTAGAAGAACCGCTATAGCTGCCACCAACACACACACACACACAAAAAAAAATGGGGAGTTTGTTTTCTCTGAATAAAATACAGCCTTTGTCAACAATGTTCCGTGGGGAACTGTTTGAAAGCGTTATACGACCGTTATCCGTTACGCTTCACAGCGTCAATAAAGAACGCTACGTCATATTCAGCTTACATTTAGTGAAAATGGGTTGCATATTCAGTTTCATCCTGGGCGAAACGTTTCTCGTTGAATTCTGAGTTCTGCAAGTAATAACTGAACCCTCCTTATGTTCCTATTTTCACGCACTATAAGAGGTTCGTAGTAGGTTGGCCTTGTTGGACGAGTCACCTTGTATAGATTTCTTGGAAATAGGGAGCAGGTTTAATGGGTGAAGAGTAAACACTGTTCAGACTGCGTCGTTTAATTACGGCGTTCTCAGTAAATGACTTATGCAGCGTTTCTGGTCATTACAAAGGTTTTAAAGAACGCTGTATGATTCGCCTATACTGTAATGGATGAACTATGACAGCCACGGAGATAAGATCTGGTGTAAAAAGAGTGCAGGGGAGGGGGGACAGTACTTCTGATGTTTATGAGAAGTTAAAGGTGTGTTGGTGATGTAGGGCTTTTGCTATACATTTGTTATTTAGTGTTCCAATGATTTGTAAGCGCGAAACGTTTGATACGGGTGAATCAGATGTGAGTAGAGATTTAAAGTGGGTGGTTTAATTGCAGGCTACGGATGTTCATAATGTATCCGCTCGAAGAAACAGCTTCTCTAGAATTGGCGCTCTGCTTCTGCGAACTCACACAAGTGTGTTGTCTATTTTTTTTCCGAGTTTTTCTAGAGAAAAAGCGATAATTTCACGAAGTATCCGTAAACGCCTGAATAAAGCCGATGTGACCTTCTGCGGATACGCTCATGAACGTCATTTAGCTTTTCTTTCTTGTTCTTTCTTGTTCTTTTTTTTTCTTTATTTCACATGACACAGTAAGTCGTATACGTGTGAGTAAAGGCGTAAAAAAATCGTGCATTGTAACCGAAAGGAGAGTAAAAAGCACACACGTTGTGACTATCTACATACTACATTGACGTAAAGAAGACGTCCGGATGTTTGCATTGTACGAAGGAACATCGTGAGAACATCAGCATCAAAGTACTAATTTCTCTTCACATTGTATCAATGCTGGCGTCGCAAGGATACCTGCAGCTTTCTCCAAGAGGTTTCTGCTGACCTTACTTCATGCAATCTGTGCGTCGTCTGTTGCAGGCGATATCAGCTTGTGTATAGCAATTATGGATCCTTGAACGAGTAAGAAGTGGCCAGAGAATTATGTACTTGTCCCCAGCGTGGATCGCATCTCGGGTTGGAGACATGTATTCTGTCAAGCTGCAGTCGGTGTTACAATTGTCGTGCCGTCAACGTCGTCCGTGTTGTTGTTAACGTGGCTTTGTGGTGGTGCGGCCGTCATCGTTGTACTGGCGTCATTGGCGTCCCTTCGTGGTCGTTCGTCATTGCAGTGTTCCTCGTCGTCGTGTATTCTTTTTTCCTTTTTTATGATAAGCACCTACGTCTTTTCTTTGAGTGGCCCTATAAAATTACTTTGTGACACTGGTCGACCCGTACAGTGCGAGCTTTCTTACCATACTTACGAAACCCCTTAGTTTTGTTTACTTTTTCACATCCAAGCACCAGGCTTTACGCGATGAGAAAGAAATGCTCCCCCGCGTCTTCGTACAGTTGATGCTCATCCATTGCGTCGCCATTTTCCAGCAGCGTCAACAGCTCCAGTCGGACAAGAAGGTCACCCTGATTCACTGGCGTTGCACTCGATCAATAACGACAGCAGCCAAGATCACGATGGCCAGAGTACAGTGGCTAGAATGGGGAAATGTGCCGAGCGACAGGCAGCGCCTATGGGGCGCATTGAAGGCGCCGTAAGGGAACCGCGAGGGGGCGCGCGCTGTCGTTGACACGTCGCCCGATTCGAGTCGCGCCGGCTCTGCTACTTCAGTGACGCCGCCCGCCCTGACCTGTGGAAAGTTACGTTCGTTTCTTTTTGTGCTGCAGCAAGTCTATATGTGTAATAATGGTGCGAAGACATTGTTTCGTGTCTGGTTGCTACTATCGTACTGCTGCCCAATTTTTGCTCACCGTGAACTGTATTAGTTTCTACGATTGGTCAAAGCTCCCAGCAGTGCAAACTGTGAAGGGGGCGATCTGACACTTCTCCTCAGTATTGAGGATGCAGAGCATGAACTGGACGCACTGCTGGATAGTGGGAAGGTTGAAGAAGCTTCTCACATGATAAAGAAGTCCACAATGCGTTATTGACGCAGTATATATCGCAGAAGCACACGGACGGTGAAAGCACCAGACGGAACACAGCGCTAACAACTGCGTGTTTATTGGGCGAGAGCATATATATATATATATATATCGACACACAAGGAAGACACTCACACAAATCAACCTAGCAAGTTCAACTGACACAGGCGACTGACGCGACAAACACTCAGTTCTTAGCGCTGTGTCCCGTCTGTTTTTTTTTCGCCGTCCGTGTGGTTCTGCGCTACTGTGTAGATAATGTCATACCAAATAGCCCACTAGTCTGTCGTTTTGAATCCGCACTGCTACCCGACCATGATTGTCCTGAGAAGATGAGCGACTCGCGGCTAGTCTTCTGCGTGGCAGGGTAAATACCATGTACTCTGTGTGCAAGAAATGTTTTGACGAGTTCCTTGCTGCCACCGGCAAAGCCATCGAACAGGTGGGAATGTTTCACCAAGTTCTGCGTCAATGGGGGCCTCATTCACCCTTCGGAGAAGCTCTTCTCATTTGTATAGACGCCCTTGAAACCACTGTTTTTGATGTGATTCAGTTACACGAGCTGCACAGTGACAGCTTGGAAGAGCTTGTCTACTGCCTGCACAAAAACAACGTCATATTGGGCTCTGCAACGCATGGCCCCAGCCTTATCAACCAAGTCACAAAATATTTTGGTCATCCGTTTTCTCTTCTACAGGAAGGCACTCAACAAAGAGCGAGTTTTCCCGTGAAAAGAAGTACCTGAAGCTCAGTCGCGTCACTTAGCAGAGAATAATACAAGGCTGACAACGTTCTGTTAGAACTGTTTGTGAACAATTTAAAACATTTTTGTCTCGTGAGAAAAAATGCACCAGCTGAGGTGCGTCGCGTAGCGAAAAATAATGCGTGGGCGTCTGCGTGGGCGTCTAATTAACTGTCAAAGGCTCGTCGCACTGATCCTGGTCAAGTTGGTGCTCGGGTACGTCTGACTCTTCGTCGTCGTCTAGATGAGACGTTTACTTGTCGACGACCACGCCTTAAGTCGCGAAACGTGCGCCGTCGTTGCGTACCTCTTGCCAGGGTTCCTGTTGAGCTCTGTCAATCTGTACGTGTCGGCGGAGAAGACTTCAGTTATTACCAAGGGGCCTCGGTACTTGTGTTGTGTTTTAGTTGGATTTCCTGTGTGTTGGGGCGCTGTCTTCGAAAATACCACTTCGGCCACATCATTAATCCTTCCAGGGTAATGCCCGGTGTCGTATGCATGCTTACTTTTAGCTTGTTCTTCCAGAGAGTGCTCCCGTGCAGTTTCTCTGCTGAGCTCACTCGGGTCCTTCCAAGCGTCTTCACCGTCCATTTCCTCCTCTTGCAGGGCTAACCCGTAAAAGTGGGTTTGTAACCATGAAGCATTTCATAAGGGGTCTTTCCTGAGCTTTTACTCACAGCGTCGTTTCAGCTACATTCAACATACTTGAGATTAGCATTCCAATCTCGGTACTCTGGATCTTCCACTGCGGTGCTGATGACAATCAATACAGTACGATTCAGTCCACAAAAACAATTCGCAAGCTTGAATAAAAGCAGGATTAATATGCAACAAAAAAAGCTAGATGAGAATTTAAATAATTCTGAACTGGAGCGTAACACCTTACCATCTCTTTTAAAGCATTCTGATAAGCACAAAACACTTCGAGCACAGACGACTAAATCGGTCGCTTCTGCTCCAACGGTCACTTCACAGCGCTGTATCGGTTGTCGTTCAGTTGGCACAGGCGCCTCTTTCATCGTTTCGCTTGCCTGCTCAGTGTCATCCATAATGGAGCTTTGAGCAGCAACCTGTAGTACTCCTACAGGTGTTGATCGTCCACGCGGTTGAATCTTTTGTGTGAAAGCCTGTCCGTCACCCACTGGGTGCATGGGAACAATGACTTCTCCAGGCGTCATGTCGAGCAGGACACTTTGACCACAGTGTCTGTACATGACGGGACTTGTGATCCTTTGCGCCGTAGATGGGCGAAATGATGAGCGAACGGAATGTCACTACAATGCCAAAACCGCAGAGAACCTCCAATTCTTGCATACACGATGTAAGGCAACTCTGTGAATGAAAGACACTCTTGAAAAATACGGATTGGCAAGCATCCCATCGTCGTTGCCAAATGTAGTAGTTCCTAATCTGGCTGATGATCTTTGCGCGCACTCTGCACGTATTCATATATTCCGTGCTGCATTGACGTCGTAGTCACTCCGGCCATCGTCGCTGTTCGCGCTGATCTGAGTAATAGGTAAATGAAGCAGAAGTGAATACTCTCCATCCCACAGCGACATTTGGATCCTGCTTCTAAAGACGGCGGGATTAGAGCGCAACGGGCAGCCACTGCATTTTTGCATGGTACATGGATTATTGCTGCGGAGGATCGTGGGGCTAGCGAGACGGCCATCTGTTGGACGAAACGACGCAAACTGATCTTGGAACGTTGCGCATGCGTTGATGAAGCCTTGAAATGCGTGAGCTGTTGGGTCGATCGTAAACAATTTGTCTAATTTATAAGCATTTCCCACATGGACTATTGATAACGTTTGTGAACTCGCTGCATTTAATTTTCCTTTTTGTTCTTTATTGCCCTTATTCGAAGCAATAAAACAAATACGATTTGACGCGCAGGTATCGGGGATACCTCTTTAAGCTGTATGCACAACTCGGACAAAGCACGGACACGGTAACCTATCCTTGATGTCATCGTCGTCCGACATACGATGATGTACCGCTCTATCACTTGTCCGCACTGAGGAACGTGTTTTCATCCTGTTTAAGAATATCCCCATGTCAACTGCTACGAAGCTATTATGCGGACTCGGACTGATATGATAGGTTGGAATTTTATAGAAGCAAAGTGTTCTTAAAGCAGTTAGATGAATGCTATATAATATAATGCAATTTTTTTGCCCTTTTTCTCAATATATGTAGAGAGAGAGACGAAGATAGCAGCTGAAGTTCAGACAGGCAGAGAGGCCACTCAGTAGAGTAGCTGTAACTGTAGGCATTCATCTAGGCATGAATAATTAAATTGAATTGTTATTTTCAGAATTCATTCTTTTTGCTGCTGTATAATGCTAGCCTAAATTGATCGTGCTCATGTCTGTTAATTTTTTACTGCATTTTACTCATATTTAGGCATTATTAGAAAGTAAATGCTTTGTGGAACAATAACGCTTCACTGAAGGGCAATAATTATACTATTGCGCACTAAATGCTGAAAAAAAAAGAAATTCTTAATATTTTGGGTTGCTTAGATGACGGGGCAAATGCAGGAACAATTTATATTCTGAGATGAGTGTTGTAAAGTAGAAAAGCGACTTCATTAAAAAATTTCAACTCAAGAAATACGAATTCATGGACTCATTCAATAAGCATCGGCCAGGTATTTGTCACAACAATCACTTTTTTTCTTTTCGTTTGGTGCCTTGACTTCCGGGGCTCCTTACTGGCCTGCTGTGCTGCCTTATCGACGGGGCGAAATCAATTCTGTGCTATGCGATGTAACCCAGGCACTGGCTAGCTTCCTGGTCAAATTCGGAATGAATTCAGGACATCACATCGGGCAATGCTGCCATCATTAAATGTGAGAGCAACAACCACCGTAGCTGTTTTCAATGTCTCAAGTGCACGCCACACTTGAGCGCATTGTAGCATTTTTAACAGCTGAACGTTCCCACCGCAGTTTTCACACACAGGTGACCGCTCTATGCGGCCGCAGTCAGCTAAAGGTCAGCATTTCCCCACCCACGCCGCTGATAAACAACAACAACAACAACTACAACAACAACAACAACAACAACTACAACATCATCATCATCATCATCATCATCATCGACAACAACAACAAACATTTCTTACCATGGTGGGTCAACGCATACTACCTAACGCATATTTCTCGCAGAAGTGGACGTTTCAAAAAATCAAGTGACTTTCATTTGGTCATCTCATCACGTTTCAAAATGTAGGCGCTGAACAAGACAGAAATGACTTTGCATCACGATAAGACGCCGAACAAGCCCAAAAGTAAACAATATGCTCCAGACATAATACTATAAGCAGAGTTTGGGCTCGACTTTGCGCTTTAACAGTCATTTGTTGTTGGTGTTGTACTTGTTATACGAACATTGACCATCCCACTACTTCTTCTTTCTTCTTCTTTCTGGGGTTTTACGTGCCAAAACCAATTCTGATTATGAGGCACGCCGTAGTGGAGGGCTCCGGATTAATTTTGACCACCTGGGGTTCTTTAACGTGCACTACAACGCAAGCACACAGGCGTTTTTGCATTTCGCCTCCATCGAAATGCGGCCGCCGGGGCCGGGATTCGATCCCGCGACCTCGTGCTCAGCAGCGCAACGCCTTAGCTGACTGAGCCACCCCGGCGGGTGACCATCCCACTAAACTCTCGTAAAATTTTATTGTTCAGCAAAGTGATTTCGCGCCCACGCGAGGGAGTGACTGAATCTTATTAAGAAAATACCGTGTATTTGAAATCGCGCCAAAACAAAAATCAAGATTGTTTTCTGGTAAATTTTGCCTACCCGTTTTCTTAAGTTGATACGTACAATTTTCCTTAGCGTATCTAGTGTATTCCATAGTATTAAGCAATGTTTGTGCTAATGCACCCAACAGGAGCTAACTTTGTTGCATACTTGTACGTAATGAATTACGCGTAATTGAATATTTGTAATCATTACATTTTTTAGTTTCGTAATGGATCGATCAGTTTTTTTTTTTTTTTTTTTTTTTTTTTAATCGCAGTTCCACCCGAAAGGCCCAGCATCGATTGCGATAGCAAATTAGTGGACAGCTACACGACGTGAGGAGAGCAGTCTTATCGGCCGTTGCATCGATGTCATTCCATCCTTTTCATCCGGCACTCGTCAAACCGTCCTCGTGTAACGCCATCGTCCTTATACATGCATTTGTGTTCGCACCGACGCAGTGATGCCGTCTTGTTAGTCCAGTCGTCGTCATTCCCGCTTCGTGATCATGCTGTCGTCATCACGCCATCTTTGTCGTCATCTACATCATTCCGTCGTCGATGCGTCAGAATTGTTATTTCTTTCGCATTACCGTCGAGAGTTAAAGCGAAATGAGTTCTGCCACAATTTATTGTTCGAGAACGCAGAACATGAATACACCGCGGGCTCACGGAAATAAATAAATAAATAAATAAATAAATAAATAAATAAATAAATAAATAAATAAATAAATAAATAAATAAATAAATAAATAAATAATCGTTCGCAGGATCAACCATTAGGTCAAAGTGCTGGCGCACGCATACACAAAGAAAAAAAAATAGAAAACGGCAGGGGAATATCAGTAATGCAAAACAATGAGTAAAAATAATAATCTTGAAAAGAAGAGTAATCACAACAAGGCCAAAAATGAACACATAAGAAATAGGAAGAAAAGTGCAGTTGAACAATATATAAAACTATAACACAACAACGAAAAACTCGGAAAAGAACAATGGCAGCGAGTTGTGAAAAATATCAAGATCATGAAAGTGGGCGTTACAAAGACTCTGTAGTCTGTGGATGGTTGAGTGACGGTGATGACAGGAATAAACATGGAAAGGTCAATGTTCTTTTGTCATCTTGCTCGGAATTCGAAAAATGGTACAACTGTGGAGTTCGGGGCACATGAGGATACGGTGATGGAGTTTGAAAAGAAACGGAAGGTCAGCACGTTTACATCGGTAGCGAAGTAAGGGCATTGACAATAATCCAACAGTACGAGAGCAAGTTCCAGCGTCCGTGTTAGCAAAGCGGTGATGATATATAGTTAAAAAAAAAAACATTTTCTGCACACGATGTGTAATGTCACTGCATGCTGGAACTAGAAATGCCATTCCAGACGAAGGACGCGTATTCGAGTTGAGGAAGACAGATGGTTGTGTACAAATTGCGGAACGGTGTAGGAGAACTGAATTCTCTCGATAGTCTGCACAGAGAGCCAAGAGTGTGCATGCCCCGCATTAAAACACGTTTAGTTTTAGCTGAGAAGTGTAAGGTTGTTTCAAAAACTTCAAAATTGATCTCACTATCAAAAGTGATCCATTGGACCTTACACAATTGTACAGAATCTACAGAATAAGAAAAATAAATGCTTTGTGTGCTGGGGGTGAAAGTCATGACTTTGGTCGTAGCAGGATTCAATGTGAGATTATTACCTGTGCACCATTTAGAAAAACAAAAGAGGTCAGACTGCAGGATAAATAATAATAATAATAATAATAATAATAATAATAATAATAATAATAATAATAATAATAATAATAATAATAATAATAATAATGTAGCGAAGCGTTGGAACCCTGAAGTGGGTCGTCTGCTCCAGCGCCTTGAAGTGGGTCTCCTTCTCCAGTACCTTCTAGTGGGTCGTTTACTTCGGCTCTCGAGCGCCGCTCGTGCAGAGAGTCCGTGCCTCGCTTTTTGGACTGTCGCCCTTGCGCTGCTTCAAGTGCCGTCCAATAAACATCCTTATAATAATATAATAATAATAATATAATAATAATAATAATAATAATAATAATAATAATAATAATAATAATAATAATAATAATAATAATAATAATAATTCGTTTCAAAACGAGCATCAGCTTCATTTCAGCTGCCGTATCAGCACACCATAGAAGATTTGTTCCTTCAGACCAAAACCACCCAGGCCGTAAGGGGTACAAAACACTATCAAAATTGTCCATATATTGTCAATTTTAAACCATCCTTTACCTATGTAAATCTCACCGACCAAGTAAGTGACAGGTGAAGAGACCACAATAAAACAAACATCAATCTGCGCAGTTTACATACGATCGATTCCTACTACAGTAACTGCTCACGCGACAATAACAGAACTTGCAGATTCCCGCGATTAGCTCAGCAGCAACAGCGACAACTAGCTTATTAGTACGCGCTTTAATACCCGCAATTTGGTCGCATACTATGAGTTGCTAAAAGCACTCGATGTGACGCGCCAATCTAATAGAAGAAGCCACGACTTTGGGCACTTATTCCTTTTTTTTACTATTCCTTATGTCTATCTTGGCTTATGGCTAATCTGCTTTCCACGCAAACAGACGTCTGACCTCACAGCGCCTGAACAGCACCGTCGATGTATACGCTGCATGTGCCATAGGGTCATGTCAGAGATGGCACATGGTTTTATTTGTTCATTACCCTGTATGCGTGTTTATTTGTTCCTTTCTTTTTTTTATCATGTGGTAATACAAAAAAAAATGTTATTAGTCTTCGAGAAACAATTAAGTACACAATGAACAAATTCTGAAAAGACATCATACAAATACAGAGTGAAGCAGTTTGCGAACCGTCTTCTTTTTCTTTACTTCTTCACAGCGAAACACGCGGCGTTGCCCGATGAGAAAGAAGCGCTCCCGCGTGTCCTCGTGCAGCCGATGCTCGTTCATGGAATCGCCATTTTACAGCGGCAACAATCGTTCGAGACGGACAAGAAGCTCTCCCTGTTTGTCTGTGGTGACGCGCCAGCAGTAATGAGGGAAACCAGGATTGCCATGGCCAGAGGACCCGCAACGCCTAACCATCGCCGAATCGCAAGACGCGCCGGCCTTGCCGGAGCCGCTGCACAGATACGCGAGGAACGAGAACGTCCGGCGCGCCTTCCTGTCAAGCCGGGAAAACCTGGAGCTTCCACGCTGGGTTCTATCCCGCAAATACCTGTGCAGAGCGATCGAACGCTACGTCGGCCTTCTCAGAAACGCAAAACATCTCCGTTAGAGTATCAACATCGAGTTGACGCAGCTCAACCAGCTCCGGGAATCCAGTTCACCGCATTTATCGTGGCCGCTTCACGTCAGGGCGACCAGCTGCAGCACCTGTGGAAGGGTGCGAAATGAGCTGCGGCTTCCTCGACAACCAGAAAGCTCAATGGATCACAGCATCCTGGACACACTGCACCATTCGGAACGCGCCGAGCCATCTGGAGAATTGCTGCGGCCCTTACAACAGGCTGTAAGCTCGGCTTGGATCGCGGCGACCTGCACCATCCCGCAGCTTGTAAGCTTCTCCGCGCCCAGATCCCGAAATGAAGTCACTGGTTGCCGTTCGCTGCCCACGATGCACGGTCGCCTTTCATGCAGCGCGAACACGCATGGATTCGCGGCGCTGCTGAGCAGCTCACCTCCGCTTGAGCCAACACCGCCTGGGAGGTCAGTGCACACCAAGCCGCCAGCGCGACTGCGTTGCTGCCGTCCACCTGCCCCTCCTGCCTTTCCTGCTGCTGACATCAGATCCTCTAGCCTTTTCCACAACAGCTGCGGGGGCGTAGCGCTCCATGGTCCGTGCTGCAGTATCTGTGCTCCTTCAGGATGACGTAGAGAGTGCGCAGGTGAGGAACGGTGACGCTGCTGATGCCCTCCCAGTGGTTGATGCCCTCCCAGTGGCTGACCGTGGGTCTCGACCTGCTGAACCGATGGCTTCAATATCACCATCCTTGCATACACCGCCTCCAAGCAACCAGCCATAGAGGCCTGAGCAAGAGTGTCCTGGCCGTACTCCCAACTTGCGCCGCCGCTCATTGTGCACAGCCTCGAGCTTTGCCTTGGCATGGTCGCAGAATACACGGAGGCTGAATTCAGTAAAAGGCTTTATGCAGTAACACAGCCCTACGATATATTTTTTGCATATAATTTTTCAAATAATTTTGGCATATCGTACTTTATTGGACCTATTCGACGAAATAAAAGAACAATTGAAGTTGACGCAGCGGTCTCGGGGATGTCTTTTTTTGCTGAACGCGTAACTCGCAGTAACCACGACACACTATAGAACATTGATGAAAACATCATTGTTGTCAGCCATGAGCACCACCGCCGCTCGAACATTTGCGCGCACTGAAGAGCACATGTTCTAGCCGCTGAACAGTATCTCCGACAATAAAAAAAAAGTATATTGTTCCATATATTACCACTTCTTCATTCTTTCCTCCAATATCTGTACGATTCTTGGCACATCCCTCATAGTCAGTACGTGCCATATTTTGAATGGTCATCATCATCATCACCACCGTCATACAATCATCATCATCATCAACAACAAGATGAAAAGGTTCGCGCTTGAGAAACAGTCTACAGTACCAATGGAAAAATGCGTTAGTGGTCTTCTTGTATAATTATGCGATTGATAAGCGGTGGTACTAGAAGAAATACTCCAATTTTGTTGCAAAGCTATAAGTGCGACTAGTAGCACTCAAAAACGTTATATGCGTGTTCTCACATTGTCGTGAAAAAACCTAGATCATTCAGCGAGTTGATATTTAAGGGAAGTTTTAACGGTGCTTTGCAGTGAAATTGTACTGCTGTCAACATGTGTTGGTTAGTTAACGGTTATGTGAAAATTGCTAAACCCTCGTTTTCTGCACGCTTAGGCAGGTGAAATAAAATGCTTACAAATTTCGGAAGATCCAAAAGCGGAAGCCGTGTTATATTAGAGGAAAAACGGTATCATGTTATGGGTGATCTATACCGAAACTGGAAATGCATAGGTTATAAACAGCCTGTGCAGCAGATTACTTACGCGAGCTTTGCACAGCTGTGCAGGCTTATTTTACAAAATTCCTGATAGGTTTCCCTAATCTCTTGAAACAACTCAACGTGCCCTCCAAGTTGAAATTTCAAGGTAAGGGGGAATTCTTACGAATTATACGTGGGCGGAAATTCAAGAAATGACTTAAAGATGAGCTTTGCAAAAAGTTCTTTAATCAAGTCCTTGGAAGTGTTTACGGCCGTCATCCGCAATGTTTTTTAGTCCCAAAGGAACCCGGCAGTGTGTTAATATTCTTTGAAAATGAAGGTGGTGCTGTTGTTGATGTGTGGATAATGTTGAACACTTCTGGTATCACAAAATTATTGCAAATGCTTTATAATACCTGTTTTCTGCCAACTTTCAAGTGTTATACGAGATTTACAGCAGGTTACAACGTTTTCTTCGGTGAATTGACAAGGCATGTTGTATATATTTTCTGGAGATAGCAGGCAGGTAATGGGTGATGTGTAAGAGAAGTTCAAATCTGGGGAATAAATACGGTCTATGCAGTACGGTCGTTCGCTCGTTCCGGATTATTATCAATCTGTTATCAATGGCGCTGAATTTTCCCTGCTTTCCTAGAAGAACCGCTATAGCTGCCACCAACACACACACACACACAAAAAAAAATGGGGAGTTTGTTTTCTCTGAATAAAATACAGCCTTTGTCAACAATGTTCCGTGGGGAACTGTTTGAAAGCGTTATACGACCGTTATCCGTTACGCTTCACAGCGTCAATAAAGAACGCTACGTCATATTCAGCTTACATTTAGTGAAAATGGGTTGCATATTCAGTTTCATCCTGGGCGAAACGTTCTCGTTGAATTCTGAGTTCTGCAAGTAATAACTGAACCCTCCTTATGTTCCTATTTTCACGCACTATAAGAGGTTCGTAGTAGGTTTGGCCTTGTTGGACGAGTCACCTTGTATAGATTTCTTGGAAATAGGGAGAGGTTTAATGGGTGAAGAGTAAACACTGTTCAGACTGCGTCGTTTAATTACGGCGTTCTCAGTAAATGACTTATGCAGCGTTTCTGGTCATTACAAAGGTTTTTTAAAGAACGCTGTATGATTCGCCTATACTGTAATGGATGAACTATGACAGCCACGGAGATAAGATCTGGTGTAAAAAGAGTGCAGGGGAGGGGGGACAGTACTTCTGATGTTTTATGAGAAAGTTAAAGGTGTGTTGGTGATGTAGGGCTTTTGCTATACATTTGTTATTTAGTGTTCCAATGATTTGTAAGCGCGAAAACGTTTGATACGGGTGAATCAGATGTGAGTAGAGATTTAAAGTGGGTGGTTTAATTGCAGGCTACGGATGTTCATAATGTATCCGCTCGAAAGAAACAGCTTCTCTAGAATTGGCGCTCTGCTTCTGCGAACTCACACAAGTGTGTTGTCTATTTTTTTTCCGAGTTTTTCTAGAGAAAAAGCGATAATTTCACGAAGTATCCGTAAACGCCTGAATAAAGCCGATGTGACCTTCTGCGGATACGCTCATGAACGTCATTTAGCTTTTCTTTCTTGTTCTTTCTTGTTCTTTTTTTTTTCTTTATTTCACATGACACAGTAAGTCGTATACGTGTGAGTAAAGGCGTAAAAAAATCGTGCATTGTAACCGAAAGGAGAGTAAAAAGCACACACGTTGTGACTATCTACATACTACATTGACGTAAAGAAGACGTCCGGATGTTTGCATTGTACGAAGGAACATCGTGAGAACATCAGCATCAAAGTACTAATTTCTCTTCACATTGTATCAATGCTGGCGTCGCAAGGATACCTGCAGCTTTCTCCAAGAGGTTTCTGCTGACCTTACTTCATGCAATCTGTGCGTCGTCTGTTGCAGGCGATATCAGCTTGTGTATAGCAATTATGGATCCTTGAACGAGTAAGAAGTGGCCAGAGAATTATGTACTTGTCCCCAGCGTGGATCGCATCTCGGGTTGGAGGACATGTATTCTGTCAAGCTGCAGTCGGTGTTACAATTGTCGTGCCGTCAACGTCGTCCGTGTTGTTGTTAACGTGGCTTTGTGGTGGTGCGGCCGTCATCGTTGTACTGGCGTCATTGGCGTCCCTTCGTGGTCGTTCGTCATTGCAGTGTTCCTCGTCGTCGTGTATTCTTTTTTCCTTTTTTATGATAAGCACCTACGTCTTTTCTTTGAGTGGCCCTATAAAATTACTTTGTGACACTGGTCGACCCGTACAGTGCGAGCTTTCTTACCATACTTACGAAACCCCTTAGTTTTGTTTACTTTTTCACATCCAAGCACCAGGCTTTACGCGATGAGAAAGAAATGCTCCCCGCGTCTTCGTACAGTTGATGCTCATCCATTGCGTCGCCATTTTCCAGCAGCGTCAACAGCTCCAGTCGGACAAGAAGGTCACCCTGATTCACTGGCGTTGCACTCGATCAATAACGACAGCAGCCAAGATCACGATGGCCAGAGTACAGTGGCTAGAATGGGGAAATGTGCCGAGCGACAGGCAGCGCCTATGGGGCACATTGAAGGCGCCGTAAGGGAACCGCGAGGGGGCGCGCGCTGTCGTTGACACGTCGCCCGATTCGAGTCGCGCCGGCTCTGCTACTTCAGTGACGCCGCCCGCCCTGACCTGTGGAAAGTTACGTTCGTTTCTTTTTGTGCTGCAGCAAGTCTATATGTGTAATAATGGTGCGAAGACATTGTTTCGTGTCTGGTTGCTACTATCGTACTGCTGCCCAATTTTTGCTCACCGTGAACTGTATTAGTGTCTACGATTTGGTCAAAGCTCCCAGCAGTGCAAACTGTGAAGGGGGCGATCTGACACTTCTCCTCAGTATTGAGGATGCAGAGCATGAACTGGACGCACTGCTGGATAGTGGGAAGGTTGAAGAAGCTTCTCACATGAAAAGAAGTCCACAATGCGTTATTGACGCAGTATATATCGCAGAAGCACACGGACGGTGAAAGCACCAGACGGAACACAGCGCTAACTGCGTGTTTATTGGGCGAGAGCATATATATATATATATATATATATCGACACACAAGGAAGACACTCACACAAATCAACCTAGCAAGTTCAACTGACACAGGCGACTGACACGACAAACACTCAGTTCTTAGCGCTGTGTCCCGTCTGTTTTTTTTTCGCCGTCCGTGTGGTTCTGCGCTACTGTGTAGATAATGTCATACCAAATAGCCCACTAGTCTGTCGTTTTGAATCCGCACTGCTACCCGACCATGATTGCCCTGAGAAGATGAGCGACTCGCGGCTAGTCTTCTGCGTGGCAGGGTAAATACCATGTACTCTGTGTGCAAGAAATGTTTTGACGAGTTCCTTGCTGCCACCGGCAAAGCCATCGAACAGGTGGGAATGTTCACCAAGTTCTGCGTCAATGGGGGCCTCATTCACCCTTCGGAGAAGCTCTTCTCATTTGTATAGACGCCCTTGAAACCACTGTTTTGATGTGGTTCAGTTACAACGAGCTGCACAGTGACAGCTTGGAAGAGCTTGTCTACTGCCTGCACAAAAACAACGTCATATTGGGCTCTGCAACGCATGGCCCCAGCCTTATCAACCAAGTTACAAAATATTTTTGGTCATCCGTTTTCTCTTCTACAGGAAGGCACTCAACAAAGAGAGAGTTTTCCCGTGAAAAGAAGTACCTGAAGCTCAGTCGCGTCACTTAGCAGAGAATAATATAAGGCTGACAACGTTCTGTTTGAACTGTTTGTGAACAATTTAAAGCATTTTTTTTTCTCGTGAGAAAAAAAGCACCAGCTGAGGTGCGTCACGTAGCGTGAAATAATGCGTGGGCGTCTGTGTGGGCGTCTAACTGTCAAAGGCTCGTCGCACTGATCCTCGTCAAGTTGGTGCTCGGGTACGTCTGACTCTTCGTCGTCGTCTAGATGAGACGTTTTACTTGTCGACGACCACGCCTTCAGTCGCGAAACGTGCGCCGTCGTTGCGTACCTCTTGCCAGGGTTCCTGTTGAGCTCTGTCAATCTGTACGTGTCGGCAGAAAAGACTTCAGTTATTACCAAGGGGCCTCGGTACTTGTGTTGTGTTTTAGTTGGATTTCCTGTGTGTTGGGGCGCTGTCTTCGAAAATACCACTTCGGCCACATCATAAATCCTTTCAGAGTAATGCCCGGTGTCGTATCCATGCTTACTTTTAGCTTGTTCTTCCAGCAAGTGCTCCCGTGCAGTTTCTCTGAGCTCACTCGGGTCCTTCCAAGCGTCTTCACCGTCCATTTCCTCCTCTTGCAGGGCTAACCCGTAAAAGACGGGTTTGTAACCATGAAGCATTTCATAAGGGGTCTTTCCTGAGCTTTTACTCACAGCGTCGTTTCAGCTATATATAACATACTTGAGATTAGCATTCCAATCCCGGTGCTCTGGATCTTCCACTGCTGTGGTGATGACGAGCAATACAGTACGATTCACTCCACAAGTACAATTCACAAGCTTGAATAAAAGCAGGATTAATATGCAACAAAAAAAGCTAGATGAGAAGTGAATAATTCTGAACTGGAGCGTAACACCTTACCATCTCTTTTAAAGCATTCTGATAAGCACAAAACACTTCGAGCACAGACGACTAAATCGGTCGCTTCTGCTCCAACGGTCACTTCACAGCGCCGTATCGGTTGTCGTTCAATTGGCACAGGCGCCTCTTTCATCGTTTCGCTTGCCTGCTCAGTGTCATCCATAATGGAGCTTTGAGCAGCAACCTGTAGTACTCCTACAGGTGTTGATCGTCCACGCGGTTGACTCTTTTGTGTGAAAGCCTGTCCGTCACCCACTGAGTGCATGGGAACAATGACTTCTCCAGGCGTCATGTCGAGCAGGACACTTTGACCAGAGTGTCTGTAAATGACGGGACTTGTGATCCTTTGCGCCGTAGATGGGCGAACAGATGATGCGAACGGCCAGGGCTCCAGATGAGCGAACGGAATGTCACTACAATGCCAAAACCGCAGAGAACCTCCAATTCTTGCATACACGATGTAAGGCAACTCTGTGAATGAAAGACACTCTTGAAAAATACGGATTGGCAAGCATCCCATCGTCATTGCCAAATGTAGTAGTTCCTAATCTGGCTGATGATCTTTGCGCGCACTCTGCACGTATTCATATATTCCGTGCTGCGTTGACGTCGTAGTCAGTCCGGCCATCGTCGCTGTTCGCGCTGATCTGAGTAATAGGTAAATGAAGTAGAAGTGAATACTCTCCATCCCACAGCGACATTTGGATCCTGCTTCTAAAGACGGCGGGATTAGAGCGCAACGGGCAGCCACTGCATTTTTGCATGGTACATGGATTATTGCTGCGGAGGATCGTGGGACTAGCGAGACGGCCATCTGCTGGACGAGACGACGCAAACTGATCTTGAAACGTTGCGCATGCGTTGATGAAGCCTTGAAATGCGTGAGCTGTTGGGTCGATCGTAAACAATTTGTCTAATTTATAAGCATTTCCCACACGGACAATTGATAACGTTTGTGAACTCGCTGCATTTAATTTTCCTTTTTGTTCTTTATTGCCCTTATTCGAGGTAATAAAACAAATAGGATTTGACGCGCAGGTTTCGGGGATACCTCTTAAGCTGTATGCACAACTCGCACAAAGCACGGACACGGTAACCTATCCTTGATGTCATCGTCGTCCGACATACGATGATGTACCGCTCTATCACTTGTCCGCACTGAGGAACGTGTTTTCATCCTGTTTAAGAATATCCCCATGTCAACTGCTACGAATGTATTATGCGGATTCGGACTTATAGGTTGGAATTTTATAGAAGCAAAGTGTTCTTGAAGCAGTTAGATGAATGCTATATAATATAATGCTATTTTTTGCCCTTTTTCTCAATATATGTAGAGAGAGAGAGGAAGATAGCAGCTGAGTTTCAGACAGGCAGAGAGGCCACTCAGTGGAGTAGGTGTAACTGTAGGCATTCATCTAGGCATGAATAATTAAATTGAATTGTTATTTTCAGAATTCATTGTTTTTGCTGCTGTATAATGCTAGCCTAAATTGATCTTGCTCATGTCTGTTAATTTTTTACTGCCTTTTACTCATATTAGGCATTATTAGAAAGTAAATGCTTTGTGGAACGATAACGCTTCACTGAAGGGCAATAATTATACTATTATAGATTTCCCAGTCTGCGCACTAAATGCTGAAAAAAAGAAATTCTTAATATTTTGGGTTGCTTAGATGACGGGGCAAATGCAGGAACAATTTATACTCTGAGATGAGTGTTGTAAAGTAGAAAAGCGACTTCATTAAAAAATTTCAACTCAAGAAATACGAATTCATGGACTCATTCAATAAGCATCGGCCAGGTATTTGTCACCACAATCACTTTTTTTCTTTTCGTTTGGTGCCTTGACTTCCGGGGCTCCTTACTGGCCTGCTGTGCTGCCTTATCGACGGGGCGAAATCAATTCTGTGCTATGCGATGTAACCCCGGCACTGGCTAGCTCCTGGTCAAATTCGGAATGAATTCAGGACATCACATCGGGCAATGCTTGCCATCATTAAATGTGAGAGCAACAACCACCGTAGCTGTTTTCAATGTCTCAGTGCACGCCACACTTGAGCGCATTGTAGCATTTTAACAGCTGAACGTTCCCACCGCAATTTTCACACACAGGTGACAGCTCTATGCGGCCGCCGTCAGCTAAGGGTCAGCATTACCCCGCCGACGCCACTGCTAAGCAACAACAACAACAACAACAACAACAAACATTTGTTACCTTGGCGCGTCAACGCATACCACGTAACGCATATTTGTAGGAGAAGCGGACGTTTCTCATCAAGTGACTTTTAGTTGGTCAGCTCATCACGTTTCAAAATGTAGGCGCTGAACAAGACAGAAGTCACTTTGCGTCACGATATGACGCCGAACAAGCCCAAAAGTAAACAATATGCTCCAGGCATAATACTATAAGCAGAGTTTGGGCTCGACTTGGCGCTTTAAAAGTAATTTGTTGTTGTGGTTGTTGTCGTTGTCGTTGTTGTTGTTGTTGTTTGTTGTTGTTGTTGTTGTTGTTGTTGTTGTTGTTGTTGTTGTTGTTGTTGTTGTGTTGTGTGTGTGTTGTTGTTGTTGTTGTTGTTGTTGTTGTTGTTGTTGTTGTTGTTGTTGTTGTTGTTGTTGTTGTTGTTGTTGTTGTTGTTGTTGTTGTTGTTGTTGTTGTTGTTGTTGTTGTTGTTGTTGTTGTTGTTGTTGTTGTTGTCATATGAACGTTGACCATCCCGCTAAACTCGCGTAAAAGTTCATTGTTCAGCAAATTGATTTCGCGCCCACCCGAAGGAGTGACTGAATCTTATTGAGGAAATGCCGTGCATTTGAAATCGCGCAAAAACAAAAATGAAAATTGTTTTCTTCAAAATTTTGCCTACCCGTTTTCTTAAGTTGATAGGTACAATTTTCCTTAGTTTAATGTAGTGTATTCCATAGTATTAAGCAATGTTTGTATTAATTCACCCGACAGGACCCAACTTTGTTGCATACTTGTACGTAATGAATACGTGTAATTGAATATTTGCAATCATTACATTTTTTTTTGTAATGAATTGAACAGTTTTTTTTTTTCAGTCGCAGTTTAAAGACGGGCACCGACGACAAGGACCATGTGAACAATATCTCCAAAGTATTCCAGCGAATGGAAAAGACAGGCCTGAAGCTCAACTATAGCAAATGCCAATTTATTATGTCCTTTGTCGATTACTTAGGCAATGACATTGATACCAACGGGCTGCTCCCTGCTCCACGCAAGGTTGAAGCAGTTCTTTATGCGCCTGTGCCAAGCAACGTCAAATAGGATCAAAGTTTCCTTGGTTTGGTCAATTACTACAGCAATTACTATAGTTACTACGTCGCCGTCACCGACGGTGACAGCGACCCCGACGGCAGAAATCTGCTTTGAGTGTCCATATAATTGCTATCGCAATAATAACTGTTCCTGATCTGTGATGCCTTTCCAGTGGGTCTTGGGGCCGTCTTAGCTCATCGTCGTGTTCATAGGTTAGACCATTTTAGCGCATTTGCATTTATAAGCCTGCGACCTGACGAGAAGAATTGCTGTCGATCAGTTCTACAAGGAAGCTTTAGCATTAATCTACGTCGTTACAAGATTCCGCCAGTACCTCTGGGGAAGACATTTTGCCGCTGTTACAGATCGCAAGCCCTTACTCGCATATATATTGGGCAAGACGAGGCCATTCCAGAACGCAGTTCTTCTAGAATTGTGCGTTGGGAGCTTATGTTGCCTGCTTACAACTGTGCCTTGATATATAGTCCAGGAATGGAGATCGGGCATGCAGGCAGAAGACTGAGTCGTTTCAAGCAGGGGTTTATCCTGAATTTCGATTTAGGGGGGGTATGACGTTATTGCTTATACCTTGTTTGAGCGCAAGGCGGGAGGTCCATGGGGCTAGCGCTCGCTTGAGCACGCTGTTTTATTTATTAAAGGCTGCCCTTTTTTCCGACAAATGGTGACGGAAAAAACGGCTAATTGGCAGAATTACGCTAATCAACCTTTCAAGCAAGCATATAAAGCTACATGTTACAAGGGAGTTAGTCCTTGTTGGTGCATGTCGAGCTATGTTGTTGCGCAAACAATACTGCACCGAATGTGGAGACAGGCAGCCACGAGAGGAAGCCGAAATGTGTGCCTTGCTTTTCGGAATTATGAATTCAATAATATATTTAAACACCCATGGAATTCTGTCACCACGTTTAAAAATTGTAATACCATCAGGCACAGCATTTCGAGTTGTCAATTTATTGCACAATGTTTCTGCTTTTTTTTTTTTTTTTACTGTGCAGAAAAAAGTGAAGAAAGTTCTTAATCTACAAGTGTTGAAAGAACAAAGTGCAGACGTTTTCAAAACTAAGTACATTATCACGTGCACGAGAAAAAAAAAAGGTACCAAGCTCCATAGACACGGAGCAGCCAAATACCTTAAACAATACAGTTAAAATATAACACCTAAGAACAAAAATTACATATGCGCATCATGTCCGCTACAATCCGGTACATGCAATATCCAAAGAAACTACTAGGCCAACCGTGGTTGCCACATTGACGAAATAATAATTTTAAAAAAAACTGTGACTTCACAAACTATGCAGTTGCACAGTGCCACCTCGCCCGACGTGATGTAAGCTCGGTCCACAAACTTAAAATATTCCTCCTCTTCGTTTGTTGCGTTCCTAATATAAAAGATACTTGGGGCTTGGATAGAAATTTTCATCAGCGCGTCGACATGGGCTGGCGTCATGCGACATATCTGATGGTAAGATCCTGTTCATGATGGAAACACTTCTTCGCAGTTCCTACGGGAAGAAGCAATATCTTCATTGCGGCTGGTGGCGAAGCGGGGAACATTCTTTTTCTCTCGACCTCTCACGCAAGCATTACCAGTGCTTGCTGTGAAGCCAGCTCTCCAGGATAACGTCTGTAAATTCTACTCATTCCCCAGTCTAGTCATTCGGAGCTTAATGATAACGGAAGCAATGTGCCAAATTGTAAATTTTAAGACTAAGCACAGGATAGTGCTGGTACTGTACATAGTGTGTCTACGTTGACTTAAAAATGGAAAAACAGAAAGACCAAACATGCATCTCGCATCTCATTCATGCGCAAGCGTTTACCACGATGTCAAGGTTTCACAGCTTCATGCAGGTCGCAGTACAGCACTGTCTTCTGCGCTCTGAACATCGAAATTGGGCCTCAAAATTAGGGCCACGTAGCGTCCATCTCCGCAAAGAGTAAAGCTATTACCACAGTGCATGGATTCAGCGTCATTTTTTTACAGCATGAGTGCCTCACTGTAAGAGGGGAGGGGAGGGGGCGGGGGGCGGGGGGGTCCGGAATAATTTTTTTTTTGGGGGGGGGAGGGATGTCCAGATCTTTCTGGGGGGTATTGGGGGGGGGGGGGGGTGTTAGGGGGGTGTGTACAAATCACTGCTCGTTTGCCACTGAAATGCAAAAACTTCACAATCGAACGTTCATCAGACAAATTCATGTTGGAATAATGTTACCCCTTAGTTTGGTCATCTGCAGCAGTAGCCCGGCCAGGCCTCAAATAACACCCTGTCTTGTATAAAGTTCAGGACATACTTTTGCAAGGAGCTGAACTTTCACAGGAGGCTGAACGGAAACCATTCAAGGCACGTCATCTTGAGCTTAGTCTTCAGGACAAAGCTGTTCTCTAAGGAACAAGAGTCATTATCCCAGCTGCATTTCAACAGGAAGTGCTAAAACTTTTGCATGATGGTCGTCCTGGTATCGAGATTACGAAGCCTATAGCCCGAAGTCACGTCCGGTGACCCAACATCGACCACGATATTGTTCGGAAGGTTAAGTCTTGTACTGTATGCCAAGAACATCAGCGTATGCCGCAACCAGTGCAATCAACGCCTTGGCCGTTAGCGGAGAATCCTTGGTCACGCCTGCACATTGATTTCGGTGGACCGAAAATTGCTATCTCTGCAATATTTGTGAATTGAAATATGTGCCTTAAGTAAATAATTTAAAATATAATTAGTGAGTTTTTGTTAATTAGTCGATTATGCATTTCACTTGGTCGTGCGAGTAATGTCCGCCGCTACGAGTAATCCAGCTCAAGGCCCGAAATTGCCCTATCTGCTACAGGTAGTTTTAAAAATTCTAAATGGTGTAAAAAAACGTATATATATATAAGAAAAAGAAGGAGCCCAAAAACGGTGCCTTTCGGTACACCTCTCAGGACGGTAGAAAAAGAGGAAGAACGGGAATTGGCATGCACAAAGTGGTGTTCGTTCATTCGAAACCCTCGAATCCGTTCAAGAAAGTTGGGGTGTAGATGATAACATGAGAGTTAAGCGGTTATATGAGAGACCTGCTCGAAGGCGTTCTCGAAGTCAAAGAAAAGCGCATCTGCAGGAATGTTTAAGTCAACGGAAGAGTGCAAATCATGAGAGAAAAGTACAAGTTGTGTCCCGCAAGAGTGGTTTTTCCAAAACCCATGCTGGCTGTTACAAAAAAAAAATTGACAGAAAACCCGCCACATTTGAACTTGAATAAATGCATAAGATGTTTCATAACTTTAGCGACCACGGTTGTTATAGAGATGGGGGTCGGTTATCGTTTGAATATGAACGATTGCCTTTCTCAAAGGAGGGACACAAAGTCAGAAGATTAGCTGACTTCAACGATCCACTCCAGCTCAGAATTCATTTCAGAGCAGCAGTAGGCTATCACAGCAGTCTCGTCATCTCCTCAAGAACTTATTTGTTATGCGCACAGCGTTCTATTCGTCCGCTACAGAATCGCCTTCTGTGCTCTTCGTGTCAAATGAGATATGGAGGCTATCATGTTTAAAACAAAGACAATCACTGAAGCGGGCTTTTTCTCACAATAACTCCTACTGCGGAGAAGTCAACTGTGCACAACTGAGATTGGAGTGAGCCACTGGGTTGCGCCGCAGTTGCGAAGTCTGGCGCAATATGGAGGTTATTGCGCCAGCGTTACGATGGCGAGATGGCTAGGTGTGCCGACCGAGCGTAGTTCACCGATTCTCCGCATCATGACGCAGAAGTGACGCTGCGGACAGTATAACGGCTGAGCTGCGCGCAACGTCGGCTGCGCTGTTTAGACGAGCAGCGTGTTTGATAGTATTGCTGCCTCTGTTCTAGCTTAGAAGTACGCGTTATACAAAGTCATTTTGAGCATTGTAGGCAAAGCCAGAATGGGGAATTTGTTACGGTCGTCTAGTCAGAAGACACGATATGCTGAAGCCAATTTTCTAGCTTGGCGATTGGTCACATTTATTGGTATAAACGCGGCGCTGCAGCTTATTGCAATGAATACGTAGATGCATTTTTCCATGCATAAAACAATACTATAGTGGTTTTACACGGTATATGGAAACGTGTTTACGTGATATTTAGTGAGTTCTAATGTTTCAATTTCGAGAAATCCAGCTATTGTGTTCATTGCTGCCTCAGTACGTTACGGTATTTAAATTGTTACGAAACAAATTGTGTTGCTAAGTGCATATGGTTCACTGTTTGGTTGCAATAAAATAAAGCAATACGTCTTGGGCTAGATTCATGGATATATTTAAAATACAAGAAGCGCACTCATAACTTGAGTCAGCAGACGCACCAACATAAATAGTCTAGCGCCAGCAAGGTCGCAACGTTGGTCCACCACATCATAACATTATTCACAGCACACGCCACCGCTTCAGGTGATTCTTCTTGTCCCTGTTGGTTTCGCGCGCCATGTTCTTGCCCTTGACAAGAAATTAAAGGCGTGCAATTGAATATAACTGCACAACATCGTTTGTGTGCTCTTTGTTGTGCCGCTCACAGCCGATCAAATTCGGAGTATTCAGCTGCAAAGGATGCAAAGTCGGCGATACTGTTCCTTCGTAACTTATTTAAGCTGAAACACAGCGTGAAGGCGTCTTCGAGCGATGCTACCAGTTAATCGAGCGACCCAGTGAATCAGGGTGACCTTCTTGTCCGACTGGAACTGTTGGTGCTGCTGGAAAATGGCGACGCAAAGGATGAGCATCAACTGTACGAGGACGCGGGGGAGCATTTCATGTGAAATAAAGAAAAAAAATAACAAGAAAGAAAGGCGTAAGAAAAGCTAAATGAGGTTCATGAGCATATCCGCAGAAGGTCACATCGGCTTTATTCAGGCGTTTACGAATACTTCGTGAAATTATCGCTTTGTCTCTAGAAAAACTGGGAAAAAAAATACATAGCACTCTTGTGTGAGTTCACAGAAGCAAAGCACAAATTCTAGAGAAGCTGTTTCTTTCGAGCGGATACATTACGAACATCCGTAGCCTGCAATTAAACCACACACTTTAACACCCTACTCACATCTGATTCACCTGTATGAAACGCTTCGCGCTTACGAAGCATTCGAAAACCTAATTAACAAATGAATAGCAACAGCCCTACATCACCAACACACCTTTAACTTCTCATAAGCATCAGAAGTACTTCCCCCCCCCCTCCCCTGCGCTCTTTTTACACCAGATCTTATCTCCGTGGCTGTCATAGTTCATCCATTACAGTATAGGCGAATCATATAGCGTTCTTTAAAAACCCTTGTAATGACCAGAAACGCTGCATAAGTCATTTACTGTGAACGCCGTAATTAAACGACACAGTCTGAACAGTGTTTACCCTTCACCTATTAAACCTGCTCCCTATTTCCACGAAATCTAAACAATGTTACTCATCCAACAAGGCCAAACCTACTACGAACCTCTTATAGTGCGTGCAAATAGGAACATAAGGAGGGTTCAGTTATTACTTGCAAAACTCATAATTCAACGAGAAACGTTTCGCCCAGGTTTAAACTTAACATGCACCCATTTTCGCTAAATGTAACCTGAATATGACGTAGCGTTCTTTAGTGACGCTGTGAAGCGTAACGGATAACGGTCGTATAACGCTTTCAAACAGCTCCCGAAGGAGCATTGTTGACAAAGGCTGTATTTTATACAAAGAAAACTTACTGCACATGCACTGTAGTCATTGCGTTCTCCCCATTTTCTTTTTTTTTTTTTTGTAGCGTTAGCTACACTGGCCTAGCCAAGCCCGTTTCGCGCGGCACATCAAGAGCCGTGCTGCGCATGCGCAAGGATCAGTGATGTCACACGGATCAGCCACCGGTGCCGGCACCTCTCGCGCACTCCGCCGCCGCCGGTCCGCGCATTCCAGAGGTGTGACGTCGTAGCCGTGGTAGACGCACTGGCGCCGGCGCGCGCTCGCTGTGCAGTCGCCGTCTGACACTGCGCTGGAGCCGCTGCGCTTCTGACTGGCGTTTGCCATGGAGAAGGAGAGCGCAAATGCTCCTCAACAGCGCAGAAGAACGGAGAAGCTTGACTCATCGGATCCCGAAGTAGTTGCCTGGCAATTAGCGGTTGAGCGTAGGAGGAATGAACAGAAGAAGGCTAAACGTGCTGCGGAGACACTGGAGCAAACGGACGAACGTCTAGCAAAGCGGCGTCGCCAGGAGGCTGAGCGACGTGCCCGACCACCCCTGCAGCAACAACAAAACGCCGTCGATGACGTCAAGGCTCGCCGATCGACTGAATATACTGTGAAACTCAGCGAAAGCGCCAGTGCGACTCGGATCTTCCAGACGGACTTCGTAAACAATCCGTTTGGATATGTGTGCGACGTGTGCGAAAGACTATGGCACACGAAAGACTTGACGCCGCTGAGTAGTGCCATGCGTGAAACGTTGAGTTTAGCGGCGGCGCCTCAGTGGGCTGAAAACCGTGGCGCGGGTTTGTACAACGTGCAAGAACTTTCTCGTTAAGCAGAAGATTCCACTCTTTAGCGTTACCAATGGGTATCGTTACCCGGCCATGCCGGCAGGTCTACCGGTTCTGAAGGATGTGGCCCAACATTTACTTTCGCCACGCATTCCCTTCTGAACCTTTGCTAACGCTACGTATATCCTGGCATAGCCGAGCTAAGCCACTGCTTTTTTTTTTGGTTTGTGTGTGTGTGTGTGTGTGTGTGTGTGTGTGTGTGTGTGTGTGTGTGTGTGTGTGTGTGTGTGTGTGTGTGTGTGTGCGTGTGTGCGTGTGGCGTGTGCGTGTGTGCGTGTGTGCGTGTGTGCGTGTGTGTGTGTGTGTGTGTGTGTGTGTGTGTGTGTGTGTGTGTGTGTGTGTGTGTGTGTGTGTGTGTGTGTGTGTGTGTGTGTGTGTGTGTGTGTGTGTGTGTGTGTGTGTGTGTGTGTGTTGGTGGCAGCTATAGCGGTTCTTCTAGGAAAGCAGGGAAAATTCTGCGCCATTGATAACAGATTGATAATAATCCGGAACGAGCGAACGACCGTACTGCATAGACCGTATTTATTCCCCAGATTTGAACTTCTCTTCCACATCACCCATTACCTGCCTACTATCTCCAGAAAATATGCACAACATGACTTGTCAATTCACCGAAGAAAACGGGGTAACCTGCTGTAAATCTCGTATAACACATGAAATTCGGCAGAAAACGGGTATTATATAATCATTTGCAACAATTTTGTGATACCAGAAGTGTTCAACTTTATCCACACATCAACAACAGCATCACTTTCATTTTCAAAGAATATTAACACGTTGCCGGGTTCTTCTAGGACTAAAACGCATTGCGGATGACGGCCGTAAACACTTCCGAGGACTTGATTTAAGAACTTTTTGCAAAACTCATCTTTTAGCTATTTTCTTGAAATTCCACCCACGTATGATTCGTAAGAAGTCCCCCTTACCTTGGAATTTCAACTTGACGGCAGGTTGAAATGTTTCAAGAGATTAGAAAAACCTATCAGAAATTTTGTAAGATAAGCTTGCAGAGCTTTGCAACGCTCGAGTAAGTAATTTGCTGCACAGGCTTTTATAAACTATGCATTTCCAATTTTCGGTATACATCACCCATAACATGATACCGATTTTCTTCAAATATAACACGGCTTCCGCTTTTGGATCTACCAAAATGTGTGAGCATTTCATTTAACGCGCCTAAGCGTGCAGAAAACTAGGGTTTAGCAGTTTTGACATAGCCGTTAACTAACCAACACATTTTGATGGCAATACAATTTGACTGCGAAGCACCCTTAAAACGCCCCCGCTTCCCTTAAATATCAACTCGCTGAATGACCTCGGTTTTTTCACGACAACGTGAGAACACGCATATAACGTTTTTGAGTGCCACTAGTCGCACTAAGAGCTTTGCTGCAAAATTGGAGCATTTCTTCTAGTACGCCGCTTATCATTCGCATAATTATATAAGAAGGCCACTAACGCCTTTTTCCATTGGAACTGTAGACTGTTTCTTAAGTGCGAACCTTTTCATCCTGTTAATAAAGATGATGATGACTGTATTATGAAGGTGATGATGACGACCATTCAAAATATGGCACGTACCGACTATGAGGGATGTGCCGAGAATCGTAGAGATATTGGAGGAAGAATGAAGAAGTGGTAAAATATGGAACAACAAACTTTTTTTTATTTTTAATTGCCGGAGATACTGTTCAGCGGCTTGAACATGTGCTCGTCAGTGCGCACAAATGTTCGAGTGGCGGTGGTGATCATGGCTGACAACAATGAAGGTTTCATCAATGTTTTATAGGGTGTCGTGGTTACTGCGAGTTACGCGTTCAGCAAAAAAAGACATCCCCGAGACCACCGCGTCAACTTCTATTGGTCTTTTATTTCGTCGAATAGGTCCAATAAAGCACGATATGCAAAAATTATTTCAAAAATTATATGCAAAAAATATATCGTACGGCTGTGTTACTCTATTCAGCCTTTAACCGTCATCCTGCTCCGTGTACTTTGCGACCATGCCAGGGCAAAGCTCGAGGCTATGCACAATGAGCGGAGGCGAAAGTTGGCAGTGCAGCCAGGACGCTCTTGCTCAGGCCTCTATGGCTGGTTGCTTGGAGGCGGTGGATGCAAGGATGGTAACATTGAAGCCACCGGTTGAGCAGGTCGAGACCCAGGGTCAGCCACTGGGAGGGCATCAACCACAGGGAGGGCATCAGCAGCGTCACCGTTCCTCACCTGCGCACCCTCTACGTCATCCTGGAGGAGCACAGATACTGCAGCACGGGCCAGCGCTACGCCCCCGCAGCTGTTGTCGAAAAGGCTCGAGGATCTGATGTCAGCAGCAGGAAGGGCAGGAGGGGCAGGTGGGCTGAAGCAACACAGTCGCGCTGGCAGCTTGGTGTGCATTGACCTCCCAGGCGGTCTTGGCTGAAACGGAGCTGAGCTGCTCAGCAGCGCCATGAATCCATGCGTGTTCCCGCTGAATGAAAGGCAACCGTGCATCGGGGGCAGCGAACAGCATCCAGTGACTTCATTTCGGGATCTGGGAGCGGAGAAGCTTACAACAAGCTGCGGGATGATGCAGGTCGCCGCGATCCAAGCCGAGCTTACAGCCTGTTGTAAGGGCCGCAGCAATTCTCCGGATGGCTCGGCGCGTTCCGAATGTTGCAGTGTGTCCAGGATGCTGTTCGGTGCTTCAATTCTTTGGTGATGCATTGAGCGTTCTGGTTGTCGAGGACGCCGCCGCTCAATTCGCACCATCCACAGCTGCAGCAGCTGCTCGCCCTCACGTGAAGCGGCCGCGATAAATGCGGTGAACTGGATTCCCGGAGCTAGTTGAGCTGCGTCAACTCGATGTTGATACTCTAACGGAGATGTTTCGCGTTTTCGAGAAGGCCAAGGTAGCCTTCGATCGCTTTGCACAGGTAGTTGCGGGATAGAACCCAGCGTGGAAGTTCCAGGTTCTCCCGGCTTGACACGAAGGCCCGTCGGACGTCCTCGTTCCTCGCGTATCTGTGCAACGGCTCCGGCAAGGCTGGCGCGTCTTGCGATTCGACGATGTTCAGGCGTTGCGGGTGCACTGGCCATGGCAATCTTCGTTTCCCTCATTACTGCTGGCGCGTCACCACAGCCAAACAGGGAGAGCTTCTTGTCCGTCACGAACGATTGCTTCCGCTGCAAAATGGTGGTTCGATGAACGAGCATCGGCTGCACGAGGACACGCGGGAGCGCTTCTTTCTCATCGGGAAATGCCGCGTGTTCGGCTGTGAAGAAGTAAAGAAAAAGAAGACGCTTCGCAAACTGCTTCACTCTGTATTTTGTATGATGTTCTTGCAGAATTTGTTCATTATGTACTTGCTTCTCGAAGACTAGTAACATTTTTTGTATTACCACATGATAAAAAAATAAAAGAAAGGAACAAACAAACACGCATACAGGGTAATGAACAAAAAAAAAAAACCATGTGCCACTCTTACATGCCCCTATGGCACGTAAAGCGTCTACATCGACGATGCTGGTCAGGCGCTGTGAGTTCAGACGTCTGTTTGCGTGGAAAGGAGATAAGTCATAAGCCAAGATAGACATAAGAAACAGTAAAAAAAAAGGAATAAGTGCCCAAAGTCGTGGCTTCTTTTATTAGATTGGCGCGTCACATCGAGTGCTTTTAGCAACTCATAGTATGCGACCAAATTGCGGGTATTAAAGCGCGCAGTAATAAGCTAGCTGTCCCTGTTGTTGCTGCGCTAATCGCGGGAATCTGCAAGTTCTTTTATTGTCACGTGAGCAGTTTACTGCAGTATGAATCCATCGTATGTACACTGCGCAGATTGATGTTTGTTTTATTGTGGTCTCTTCACTTGTCACTTACTTCATCAGTGAGATTTACATAGGTAAACGATGGTTTAAAATTAACAATATATGGACAATTTTGATAGTGTTGTATCCCTTACCGCCTTTACTGTTTTTGTCTAAGGAACAAATCTTATATCGTGTGCTGATACCGCAGGCGAAATGAAGGTGAAGCTTGTTTTTGAAACACATTATTATTATTATTATTATTATTATTATTATTATTATTATTATTATTATTATTATTATTATTATTATTATTATTATTATTATTATTATTATTATTATTATTATTAGCAGTAGTAGTAGTAGTAGTAGTAGTAGTAGTACTAGTAGTACTAGTAGTAGTAGCAGTATGTAAAAGTTTCTAAGTATATATCATCACCGCTTTGCTAACACGGACACAGCGCCTTGCTCTAGCACTGTTGGATTATTGTCATTGCCCTTACTTCGCTACCGACGTAATCGCGCTTATCTTCTGTTTCTTTTCAAACTCATTCACGTTATCCTCATGTGCCCCCAACTCCACAGTTGTATCATGTTTCGAATTCCGAGCAAGATCGCCAGAGAACATAGACCTTTCCATGTTCCTGCATGTCATCGCCGACACTCAGCCGTCAACAGAATACAGAGTCTTTATAACGACGACTTTCATGATCTTGATATTTTTCACCACTCGCTCTCATTGTTCTTTTCCGAGCTTTGCATTGTTGTGTCATAGTTTCACATATTGTTCAAGCGCCTTTCTCCTCCTTTTAAGCGAAGCTTTATAGGCTCACAAGATTCGGCGGCGGTGGTGGTGATGGTGGCGGTGGTGTCGTGCTGAAAAGTGGGCTGACCCTGGTGATAAGGTAGAAAGGGTCCAAGCTCAATCGCACATACTCCTGTGGGCTCGGGAATCTGTAACGCGCCCTTGAACTACCCTTGTCACACGTGGGAGTCAAAGAGACAAAATCACCAGTCATTCCCCTGTCGAGAAAATGGGGGTAAGCGAACCTTTTCGTCCGATTCTAGCCTGAGGGCTTCCGAAGCCCAGGCCAAACGTCAGCGAAGACCCGCCAACCCTGAGTTTAGGGAAAACGAAGCGGAACTCTTGCAACAGCATCGTCTTGCCACTAGCTTCGCTTACCCCTATTTTCTCGACAGAGGAAGGGCTCTGAATTTTTTCCGATATATTCATTTTGCGCCATGTTTAGTGTACACTCTTCGTTTCAAGATTGTTATTCTTCTTCATTGTTTTGTTTTACTGATATTTCACTGCCGTTTTGTATTTGTTTTTTGTTTTTAGTATTTATGTATGTGTGCGCCAACAATTAAACCACATGGCTGCTCTTGGCCAGAATGAATGAATAATTGATTGATTGATTGATTGATTCATTCATTCATTCAGTCTTCCGTTCTTTCGTTCGTTCATTCATTGATTCATTCGTTCAATGAATGATTTATTGATTATGAGAACCTTCTTTTGTATGCCAAATACGCAGCTGTCTCCTGGATAGGTCCTGCTTGGTAGTGGTCAGGTCCTGCTGATAGTGGATAGGTCCACTATCAGGATAGGTCCTGATAGTGGTGCCTCCCATGGTTCCATGTTACGTGCGCTTTTGTTCTCAATTTTCATCAATCACACTTCTCCAGCAATGCAGAAGTCTTCATTTCTTCGTTCCGCTAACGACTTTAATCTATTTAAGGAGACACACCGAATTGAGGATTGCCGCCCTCTGCAGTCCGACCTACCCTTCTCTGAAAGCTGCCAATGAAACGCGCTGACTCTAACTTCACCTCAAACCAGAATTATGGCATATTTGTGTAAAACCCATAATATCGTGTTCCCGGATTGCGTTTGTCGTGCGGTGTTGACCAGGGTTATTTCAGTAAATGATCTAGATGGGTCTTTTCATAGTAAGTTAAGCCCACCGCGTTTCCTTATTGGCTATGGTGTTGCGCTGCTAAGCACGAGGTCGAGGGATCAAATGCCGCCCACGGCAGCCGCGACATTCGAATAATTGCGCTTTTGAGGGTGGGACCTTCGGTCGTTTTCTACGTCACTGTTGAGACTGCTTTGTAATTGACCTGAAGGTCTTTTACGCGCTTCCGATTGCGATACGCAATTTTTCTCTATTAGGTCACTGAAGTGTATACAGTTTATTGTATCATTTTCCGCAAAACAATCCACGAGATCCTTAAAGAGCTTCATCAGCACATTCTAAGAAGATTCTCCCAGCCTCGTTAAGGCGTTTTCGCATTTTTCACAAAATTATGTATCTGCCATTAAAGATCGGTGCGTTTCTTTGCTGATGAAGCGATAAAGGTAGTTCAGGAAATAAGGAACCCCTTTGGATACTTGTGCCTTTACAACTATTCTTCCTGTGCGTCACTTTCGTCTTAAATGTAATATATTTTATTGATTTTATTTATATATAAATGTTGTTCAACGAAAATGTACTAGCACGCAAGTGATCGAGCTGCGATTGTGCGCATATCGAAAAGCAGTGATACTATCCACGATACGCTAATGCAGGGGTTCTCAGGTACGTTCATGCCAGGGAACCCTGCTAAGCTCCCTAAAGTGCCAAGGAACCCCCCCCCCCCCCCGATTTAACCGAATTATCGAGGGTATCGAGAAAACAAACAAATGCTGCACTACGTCAACACGCTTTCATTTCCTCAATGAAGAGTCAAATCTTGTTTCTACTTAGCACAAGACCAGTGCGGAAGCTGAAATTCTCTTCATCTCATGACTGATTACCGCTAGCAGCGGCGAAGGCCTCGCGACATCCTTCGCGGCGCCCATTTTCATCTGGGACGCGCTTTGCACCAACGGGCGCACATCCCGATTATTCTTTCGCCACTCAGCTGCTCGCCAACAAATTGTCCGTCCATCGCGATGTAGCCGGTGCTTTTTATCTTCGACAGCTTTGCACTGAGTAAAAGCGAAACTACTGCTTGCCGCAACCGCTGTCGACGAAACCGCGGCCGCTATCGACGCGATCATGGACGGCGACCTTGCGGTTCAGAAGGCAGGCGGCTGACAGACGCACCAAGTCAAAACGAAGCTACCTTTCGCTGCAAGAAGTACAGACGAAACTGCGGTCGCTATCGACGCTGCCATGGGAGGCGACTACGCAGTTGTGAAGGCACGCAGCCGACGCGCGCAGCGAGTGAAAATGAAACTATTTGCCGCAACCGCTGCGGACGAAACTGCGGTGGACGGAGGCACGCGACTAGCCGCGAATAAAGCCCCTATATATAAAAAGTAGCGTCACGCTTTGAAGAATGCCGCCGCCTCCTCGCACACCCTGTCCGAGGCCGACGCCGCGTCGGTATTGGCCTAATGGCATCACGTGGACCGTCGAGCCCACGGGCGCTGGCAGCGTTTGTTTACGATCACGCTCCATCGCCATTTTCGCCCGAGAAGCGTCTACCGACTGGCGAGGAGCACGAAGATAGCGACGAACACAGTCGGCGATCGTTGAATCTGATCAGCGGTGAAAGATAAACAAGTGCACGTGTTTCAAGCGGTGTAGGCGGCGCAACGGTCGAAAAAAGAGCGCGAAAGAGAGGAGAAACGAGGAGGAGGGAAGGCGGAGGAGGAGAGTGTCGCTACTTTTATTGCGATAGCAATTATATGGACACTTCAACCGGATTTCTGCCGTCGGCATCGTCGTCGCCGTCGCCGTCGCCGTGAGGTTCCGTATAGATAAAATCTTCACCGCGCGCCGTATGCCCCAGCGGAAGCGTGCGGGGACGCGCGCTACCACGGAGAGCGAACGCACTTAATCTCCCACGCGCAAGCAAGGAAACGGAAAGCCAGCACCGGAGGGAGCAGGGGGGGGGCACTTCTCTGCCTACAACCGCGCTCGTCGCTCGTCCGCACAGTCTCTTATCTCTCCCACGCGCAAGCAAGGAAGCGGGAAGCCAGCGCCGGAGGGAGTTGGGGGGGGGGGGGGGGGGCGCACTTCTACACTGCCAACAACCGCGCTCGTCTCACCCGCACCGTCTCTTATCTCCCCACGGCTCTGACCTTTATGCGCCGTACATTCGCCGCTCAGTTTCCGTTGAAGCGATAGACCGCACGTACCTTCGCCGCTGCGGCGTATATATGCGCTTGCTGCCAGCGTTTTGACAGTCGTTGTCTGCAGTCATTCAGTGTGGTCTATTCATGTTTGTTTGTGCGCGCTCACACCATGCTTGTTCATTCAGTTAGTAATAGTCGGGCCACATTTTCCAACGCACGCTACACATGCAATGCTGCCCGGATCGGCAGTGCAGCGCTACAGGTGTGTCCCTTCGCACGCGTTGCCCACGGGAAGCGCTTCTCATCAACACCACCGTTTCACACGCGCCTTCTCGTGGTCATCGAGTCTCTCTTCATGTTGGTCTACTTACGCCGCAGCACACCTGCTTATTTAATCAGCTCATGATTACTACAATTTATATTGCTACCAGAGCCGCTCACCTTACATCGTATGACATTGCTGTGTTGCTATCGCATTCATTGCTTCGCCCTTAGGGCGAAACTGTGACATTTATTTATATATAGGGGTTTTAGCCACGAACGCGGTGTTACGCGTGGCGATAAACGCAAGAATAGAGGCTTTAACGGCACAATTAGGGCTCTGTTATACTCCGGCGTTCACAACGCGCGCGTGCGCCGGGGTTCGTTTCGTCTAGTCACGTCGGCGATGCCCCGCCAGGCGCAAATCCGCCTCCCCTATAGTCCAACGCGACGCGGCCCGACGCAGCGGCCGTAGCCAAAGCAGCGCGAACTCAGTAGAGCAGAGCGCCGCGCGGAAAGTGAGCGCCGCGTGGAAAGAAACACGGACGCGGTGCAGTCTGGGTAACGTCGTCGGCGCGAAATGCAGCATGCTGCCGCTGGGCCGCGCCGACGGACGCTGGTTGCGTCGGTCGCGCCACGCGTCAGACTATAGAGCACGCTCGCGTTTTGCCAGCGTAGCGTCGCTGCGCCCAGCGTGCGCGCGCGTCGACGTTACGTCGGAGTATAACAGAGCCCTTAGGCACGAAGCGCTTCGGCGTTGCTGTCAGTCACGTGCCGCGCACGATTGCCGCTGCGGACCACGGTTCAAGCTGAGGACCACGGCGATGCGGACTGCGCCGCTTCGTTTCGGTTGGACGCTACGCCGTTCTTGCTCTCCTGCGGCGCGCATTTGCGGTGCTCCGCGTTTTTTTTTTTTTTAATTTTTCCTCCAACGTATAGGTCAGTGCGCACGCTATCGGCACCTACCCTATCTACAAATATGAGAAAGGCGCATGGTGGTAAGTTACGGCCTCCGAGATTCAAGTGCGAAAGCTTAGGCGCGCTGCCCGTTCTCAGAGGTTGGGTGGCTACAAGCTGCTTGCGTATTTATTGCGCAGTTCGCGCGTTGCTGTTACGCACTGTAACATATTGTACTACATCCAATATTTTATCCTAATCTTGCTCCGTGTATTCTGCCATCTTGCCAAAGAAAAGCTCGAGGCTCTTCATAACGAGCGGCGGCGAAAGTTCGAGTGCGGCCAAAATGTCCTTGCAGAGGCCTCGGTAGCCTGCTGTTTGGAGGCGTGGGATGCGGCGGCTCATTATGAAGAGCCTCGAGCTTTTCCTTGGCAAGATGGCAGAATACACGGAGCAAGATTAGGATAAAATATTGGATGTAGTACAATATGTTACAGTGCGTAACAGCAACGCGCGAACTGTAGTTCGATTGAAGGCGTTGGTTGAGTAGGTCGAGACCAAGGGCCAGCAGCAGATGTTCGCCGAGCTGGCCAATCTCCTGGGCCAGAAGTGCAACCACTGCGAGGGCCTCAACAGTGTCGTCATTCTGCAGTTTCGCAGCCTCTACGTCATCCTGGAGGCGCGCAACTGCTGAGGCATGGACCTGCGCGATGCCCACGTAGCTGTTGTCAAAAAGGCCACAGGCGCTGATGACAGCAGCAGGAAAAGGAAAAGGTTGAAGCGCGCTGCAGCAAAGGAGCCGGTCCGGCGTCTTGCTGTGGCATGACCTTTCAGAGGGTCTTGGCGTAAGCGGAGGTGAGCTGTGCAGCAGCTCTATGAATACTGGAGTGTTGGCGCTCAACGAAAGGCGACCATGCGTCGGGGGTAGCCAATGGCAACTAGTCACGTCATTTTGTCATCTGGCCGCGGAGAAGCTCACAACAAGCTGCGGGTGGATGCAACTAGCTGCGAACCGAGCCATGCACACTACAGTTGGAAGGGCCACAATCGCGCTTGGTCCCATCTCTTCGTGCGTTCCGATAGCGTCGGAGTGTCAGACATCCTGGCGCGTGTGTGAGCGCGTTGTTGATGCGCTGACGCAGGTCGTTGTTTCTGCCGAGGAAGGCGCCGCTCAGGCGACGTGAAAAGCAGGATCCATAGCTGCTGCTGGTGGTTGCCGTCAGTAGAAGTGGCCTCGACGAAGAAAGCAAACAGGATTCCTGTATCTAGATGGCCTGCGTAAGAGCGTTGGTGATGCGCTAACGGACGTTGCTTTTGTTGCAGAGCAAAGTGCAGCTCACACGTCTTCGGTAGCAAGATTACCGATGCAGCTGCTCGTGGCGGTCAATGGCAGCGACTTCCACGAACGCTTCAAACACGATTCCCATTGGAAGTTGCGCTACGTATTCACGAAGACAATGCGCTGACGGGGGTCGTCTTCTCTGTCGAGAATGCCGAAGTAGTCCCTGATGGCTCTGGATGGCTAGATGCATAGTAGGACCCAACGCCGAAGCTCCAGGGTCTCGCGGCTTGTCACGTAGAGGCGACAAGCGTTCTCGTTTCTCCTGTATCTGTGCAGCGGCTCCGGCACCGCTGACACGTCTTGCCTTGCGGCGATTTTCAGGCGCTGTACATCCTCTGGCCGTTGCGATATTGCGTTCTGTCGCTTTTTATCGCCTGCGAAACCAGTGAATCTGGGTGCCTTCTTGTCCGACTGTAACTGAAGCTGCTGTTGGAAAATGGCGATGCAATGAACAATATTTAGCTTGGTTTGGTGCCTATAGAAATAGCACAACCCCCTATGGGGGATTGGCCATGAACGAGCTTTTGGTTTGGTTTGGTGCCGATAAAAATAGCGCAACCCACTACGGGGGATTGGCCATGAATCGGGCGGCAGTGAGAAGAAAAATTAAGGATACCTCAATGGGATTTTCTTAAGAATGAGATAATAAATGAATTATAATCGTTAATATTAATTTTCATGCTATAGCATCTTAAGATTTGAAACAAATATTTTTGTTGTCTTGTGAAAAAAAAATTAGCATGGCAGTTTCCTTGTTTCCATTACAAAATTAAATATGGCACCACATACGTTCCTATTACAGTGTCCCAGTGCCGACGCCCCCAGAGATAGAATGATAGGTAGCGTAATGGTCAATCCAAGTTGGCGGAGGGGACCTTCTAGAAGTCGTTTTCTATGCATGGTGAACCTACGACACTCTTTAAAGAAATGATTCATAGTTTCGGGTTCATTGCAATAAAAGCATTACAGGGGAAGGCGCCAAACCAGACCTATGGGTATAGAAATTAAGCCTTGGTATTCGGCAACGCATTGTAGTAAACGACACTTCAAATTTTCTTGTTGAACACCATCTGCTGTGCCAAGGAAACCTAAGGTGCTGAAAATCGGTGTTATTGAGTACACATGATTTGGCATGTTCTTCTTGGACAGAAAAATTTTAAATCTCGCAGAAGTGACGTATGCCGAAGGTCTTAGGATCCTCAGTACCGGGCCATTAAGAGATACCGCTGCTAGTGCGTCTGCAGCTTCGTTTATAGTGAGCCCCACGTGCCCTGGCACCCATACCAGATGGATAAGGCGTAAATGTTGGGGGATGGATGAATGAAATTCTCGGAGAATAATAGATGAATTGGGCACTGATAAAGCGGAGCAAACAGACAAGGAGTCTGTTAAGATTACGGCTGAAGTAATAGATGTGGGAAGTATTCGTAGAGCTAGGATGATCGCTAATAACTCCGCCTGCAATATTGGCGTAAAGTCGGGTAGTCGAAGGGAGAAAGACCAATTTAATGATGCTGAAAAAATACCCCTCCTACCTTCTCTTCAGTGACAGAAGCATCTGTGGCTATTACTGCATTTATTTGGTGGTTCTCGAGGTGGTCATCTAGCAAACTTTTTAGGTATCGAATAGGCAGGAGTTTAGCGTTATTAGGAAATATATCATCGAATTCAACGCTTACTGTCGCAGTAGGGAAATTTTGAAAATCCACATCACGGATTGATATTTCTAATGGCTCTAATAGTTTCTGCACAAAAACTACCTTGGGACAATGCAGTCTGGACCATTGATTCTCAAAGAATGCAGTCGGTTCTCTAATAAACATATAGAATCTCTGGGGAGAAGCATACATGTTCAGTAACGTTTGGACTGTCAGTATACGAAAACGAGTTTGAAGAGAAGGCAGGTGAGTTTCATGATAAAGAATATTATTCGCTACATATTTTGGAAGGCCGAGACATAGACGTAGTGATTCGCGTTCTAAAAGAAGAACCAGAGGGCGTGAACTGCACAAGGACGCACGCGAGCCCTTCTTGTTCATCGTGCAACACCTTGCGCTCCGCTCTGAAGAAGTAAACAAAGGGATAACGGCTCTGTCCACTACGGCTTCCCTCATAACTCACTCTGCAGTTTTTGGACGTCATCTCCACAATTGATTTTATGCGTCTATTTTATTGTTGCTGTGTGAAACGATTGACGCACTTTGTGTCTCAATTCGCTGGATTTCTCGATGGAAGCGGGCCTGGTGTTATTCGGTCTTTATAGGCACTTGTTCGAAGCCAATCGGGCTGCTGTGCTGCGGGAACTGGTTCCAAGTGAGCAACGTCTACTCGGCGATACGGAAGACGTCGACACGCCTAAGCGCGGACAGAGACAAATAAAGCTTCGATTTAAAATCACTTTATACACTCGAAGACGGACATTTGTTGAAATATGGATATTTATTTCACTTCATAATTCCGTAGAGAACAGACCCGGGCACCGGCACATTTTTGGCGTTTGTAGAGTCAGTAAAAATGGCTGTAAGATTATTCTTTGGCTTCGCAGCTATTCTCTTGTCCACACGGTGCATGAAAACATCCGCAGAAGATAACCTCAGCGTCGTTGTGGCCTGGTTGAGTTGTGGCAACTTTCAGTAACTACGACACCTCAACGTATCCTTGACACCACCATAGTTGTCTGGCATAAGAGCCACCGCCACACGATCACTTGCGCACAATAATATATAAGAAATTAGACAATCGCAATAGAAGAAAGTGACGCACATGGAATCGGTGTACAGTTACAAAGCACGCTAGGATCGTCTATGGTAGCAATCGCAAATCACCGTAGTGGCAAAATGTCTAGAAGATTGGTTCAATAAGCGACGAGAAAAAATTAGTTACCTTCTGGGGTCGCACGTGCCCAAACTACGATCTTTTTATGAGGCAGGCCGTAGTTGGAGATTCCGGATTCATTTTGACCACCTGGGGTTCTTCACCGCGCCACTTAATCTATGTACTCGAGCGTTTTTGGTACTTCGCTCCCACCGAACTTTGGCCGCAGAGGCCGGGAACAAAACCACGACCTAGAGTTTACCAGCGCAACGCCATCGAGTTAACGCGACAGGGGGCGAAACAAGAAATAAATATGCGGCAATTATTTCTTTTTCTATTCACAAAGCCATAAATGCGGTAGATATTTAGTGGTTGAGTTTTTCGAAGCCATTGTGATCATATGAGCGACGCACTAGATAGGCGTTAGAAGCTGACGCGGGAACCTAAGCCTGAATACTTGGGCTTTTGCTGTGGCAGCTTTTTGATCAAGTGTAAAATAAAGTCCAGTCGCTTCCAAAAACGACTCCGCGCAAAGCTGTGTATTCTGGTAGTAAGAGGTGTAAATTTTTATGTGCATGTTTGAGTAGTGTTTTTCTTTTTTTGGCACCTCCACGAGTCTAATGTATACCGGGGAAATGGTATAGCACTCTGAGGCAAGCTGTGACCTCGGTTGCGTGTCGAATATATTGTGGTGTTGTAACGATGATAGAACCAAACACTGGCAAACTCGCGAGTTATCGAATTCAGGTTAATTTCAGCTTTCCCAAATCAATTAAGCTACCCAAGTCTTAAAAACTGTACATGGTGTCATCGAATGCTCTAGCCTATATTTCGCAAGAAAATAAAGCCCGGGGCGCGCTTATGTTCTGCTTTATCGAACAATAAAGTGCGGCAGAACTCATTTCACGATGACTCACGGAGCTAACGCGAACAACGATAGCAATTCCGACGCTGTGACGATGGAATGATGAAGAAGGAATGATATCGATGGAGCAACAATGGAGTATACAAGGACGACAGCATGATTCTTAAAATTTGTCGATTGTATAACGACGATAACGTGACGACAACGACATCAGGACAATGAGATGGCGACAACTGTCTGACGACGATGGTATGACGACTACTGGATGAAGAAGCGGGAATGACGGCGAACGACGGCGACCACGACGGCATCGTGATTAGGAGCCCATACCTAGTGGCCCAAGCTATTAGACAACTTGGGCCACTGGGTCGGGGTGCAAGTCATGTCGAGAGTAAGATTTTGAAGCTACAATGGAACGAACCAGACGGCGTCACAACCAGAGCTCATACCTAGTGGCCCAAGCAGGTAGACAACTTGGGTATTTCGGTCGGCGTGAGAGGATCGATCAATCGATCGATCGGTCGATAGATAGATAGATAGATAGATAGATAGATAGATAGATAGATAGATAGATAGATAGATAGATAGATAGATAGATAGATAGATAGATAGATAGATAGATAGATAGATAGATAGATAGATAGATAGATAGATAGATAGATAGATAGATAGATAGATAGATAGATAGATAGATAGATAGATAGATAGATAGATAGATAGATAGATAGAACCACATCCGGCGGCGAATTTGTGTTTAGCATTTTCGAACAAAAGAAATTACTTCTTAAATGTGTAAGTATGAGATCTGCAATTAAACGTTACAAAGTAAAAAGGCAACCCAACTACAAAACATGTATTTGATTACAGGAAATCAATTACATGTCATTCATCTGAATTGAAGTTATGCACTGTGCGGGTTATATACATGTATACAAACATTCCATTAAACAACACGTTGCACTGGATTAACATTAAGACGATTGTAGGCATAAAATTAGGTAATAAAGCATTTATTCAGCAGGCGCAGAGCCTTGTTAAACCAGAGAGTTGTTTTATCATTACTTACAGTTATCAAAGGGACGCGCTTTTATATTAATCTTGACATCTTATTTCTGAAACAAATCCAGTTTTCTTCTACTTAGCTACTGTAAAAAGAATGTAATAGCACGCTATATAAAATGAAGTAAGGTCCATGTCAATGGAATTGCAGTTGTATTTAATATATTCTCTCATTTTCTTTGATTCCGTTCCTGCAAAAGGCCGCTGGATAGCAAGAGTTATTTGTAGTAATTTGTGGTCACTAAACCCATTCAAATAATCTACGTGTACAATTGTTCCAGGTACAGTTTCTAGAATGAGGTCTACCGTATTTTAAAGTCTAAATTAAAGTTAATGAATTCAGTCTAGTGATTACAACAAAAATACAAGTGCCCTCAATCAATAAGTCGTAAATTGAAATCACCAGAGAGATACACTGTACTAGCCTGACAGATTTCTATGCCACAGCTAGTGCCACTGCGCAACTCAGCTAAAACGTAATGACGAGACTCGGGAAGGCGGTAGCAGCCGCGGATCAATACTTTGGTGGAATGAAATATGCAAACTACCCTGACAATTTCAATTTTAGGATATGAAGCAAAGGCGTATGACATGGTGTATCTTTTAACGGCAAGAACACCAGCATCCCATCTGTCCGTGCGATCATGTCGATAAATATTGTAGCTGTTGGCACGAGAAAAAGTTTCGCTCTCAGTGATGTCAGCGTTTAACCACGTCTCAGTGAGGACAAGATTATCTGAATGACTATCATCGACATAAGAAAAGATCATATCACGTTTAGAAAGAATATTTCTGATATTGGTGATTGTTAATGATGGAGCAGTGAAAGTCTGATGCAGATCTTGCTGCCTACATGCGTGTGAGTTTAGTTCGAGCTATCTGCGTGAGCATGCAACTGGCGTTGGTGACGGCATCGTAGACGTAGGTTTCATTCTCGATGCGCCGCTTGTCTACAAAAAGCTTCAACGACTTGTTCTGAGCATGCGCGTATTCCAACAGCTTTCTCCGTGTCTGTCGTGCTGCCAAGGAAAAATCTTCGCGTATGGAAAACGCTGTGCCCTTCAGCTTACGCTCACGCTGCAAAATGCGCTCCTTATCCATGAAAAAGGCCAGTTTGGCAATGATCCGAGATACAAACCGATATACGATTTTTGCGGATGATTGTGTACTGTATGCAAGGGCATCTAATGACACACTGTTCTATTGGCGGCCGACCTGAAGCGCTTAGAAAAATGGTTGGTCTATAATAGCCTTTCCATGAACATAAATAAATGTGTACACTTTATATTTACTAGAAATATATAACAAATCAGATATAAGTATTTGTTAAGTTGCCACGAAATAAAAATAACTAATCAGTCAAATATTAAGGTGTTATGCTGTCCGAGGACGGCTATTGATCATAACATGTTAATGGTCCGTCCCGACCCGGCCCGGTTCGGTTCGACCCATTATCCCTTGAGCCTATACGAAGCTAGGTCGAGTTCTCGGTTATTGCGAAGATACTGTCATGTGACTAACGGGCACCGGGCGCTTTATTATTATTATTAAGTTATGGGGGTTTTACGTGCCAACACCACGATCTGATTATGAGGCACGCCGTAGTGGGAGATTCCGGATTAATTTGGACCACCTGGGGTTCTTTAACGTGCGCCTAAATCTAAGTACACGGGTGTTTTCGCATTTCGCCCCCATCGAAATGCGGCCGCTGTGTCCGGGATTTGATCCCGCGACCTCTAGCAGCCCAACACCATAGCCACTAAGCAAAAACGGCGGGTTGCGCCGAGCAGTCTTCAAGCTGCACCAAAGCAACTCTTTGCCCTACGTGCCCTCTTGCTGGCTATTTGAACAGTCAGTGAAATGAACATTTCATTTCATTACTAGCTGAACACGCACAGATTGTTATGTGAATATTTGGCATTAAACACACATACACAATGGAATATGATGAGTTATGTTGGATTGAGAAGAAACTTAAAATGTAGTGATTTCAGAAAGCAATATTTCATTTAGGCTGACTCAATGTTTGCGTAATTTTTTTTAAATCGTAAAATTGACAAACATAACTTCATGATAGACATCTGTACTTCAGCAACTGAAAACGATATCGCAATTCTATAAACTATATATACTGCACCTAATATTACATCTAATGCTGACAGCAATGATATAACATACGCCACAATGAAATATACCACTAAACTGTAAAAATTTCATTTGAAAAACCCTTCCAAACATTGTGACGAATTCACAAAAGTGGTAAATTCATGCAGAAAATGTCTTCGCTTTTGAACACCAATGACTGCAGTTTATAGACATGCGATATTTGTTTTTTCATGGCTGAGTTGCGGATTTGTAAACTTCATGCGTCTATTCTTTATTTTTTTTTCAAGTTTACCAATTTCCTGCAATTCTTATACAACATTTAATAGTCTAAATAAGAATTCCATTTTCTGCCGTCACTTTAATTTAACTTCCTTTCCTAAATGCAACAAATTTCATTCAGATCGGTTAAGCGGTTTTCTCATAAAAGCATTCCTACGTTTTACATATGTTTGAGTAGCCGGCATCGGACATGGGCCCGAGCTAAGGCTTCCTCTCAAATAATGGATCACGCCGGTTCAATAATAAACCCATGAAACAGAACCCCGACGTATACGCAAGCCCGTGGCCGCGGTAAAGTCCCTATATAGGAAAAGTACCGCCATCCTTTGATCAACGCCGCTTCGCTCTCCTCCTGTATCTCCTATTGGACGATGACAGCGTGCGCTTTGACTTCTTTATATTTTTGTTTTTTGTTTTTCCGCCTCAGAGCCATGTTGAAAGTCACTCTGCGCAGCCGCAGTCACCGGCCGCGGCGGCGGTGCGTGCCCGGCCTGAATAAAGTCCCTATATAGGGACTTTAGGCCTGAAAGCTTCAACGCGGACTTTCTAGGTGCGGCACCGTCGACTTGCTTTCGCAAGCAAAAGATAAAGAAAAAAAACAAGCGTTTTAGGAGAGGAGACGGCGGAGGAAAAAGTAGATGGCGGTACTCTTACTATATAGGGACTTTATTCCAGACCTGCTCATTTTAGGCCGATCCTGCACCACCAGCGCTCCTTGTTGAAATCGCCGCCGTATGCGATGGCCATACTTCATTGCTGCTTGATGCTCAAACCATTTCACAACCAGATCATCAGTCCCACGGACTTTTAACGCAAGCGATCCACGATTTTCGCAAAATAACTCGTTCTTCTTCGCTCGCAGATGCCACTCACCGTCTTTCTGCCACAACGTCTATCCAGATAAGCGTCCAGTTGGTTACCCCTGCGGCTCTATGTAATTGTAAAACCTTGGCAGATTCGACTAGACGCCCTTGTACCGTGCCGCTTCCGCACTTTCCCGAAAACATGTCGGGAAACTTGCTTCAAAAGAACAGAACCTCCGACGCACCAAACGAGCAATTATAACCCAGTGTGGTGTGAACTTACCTGACGGGTTTACTTGCCTAGAAAAGGTGGCGTTGCGATGTTGCAGGGGTTGTAGTACTTACGGGGATTGCACTCGTGTCGACGTTGAACTTACAGCGGCTGTGACCATTTTCTCTCTCATCAATAACGCCGCCCCACTTGGCTCTTCCTGTCCCTACTACAACGCCATAATTGAAGACATAAACGTAACGCACCCCGGGCTGCATCAAGCCCGTCTTCGCCACCTTCGTGCGACCGACGCGCCTTCGGCAACGACGTCCTGCCGACATATATAAAACGCTGGACACAAGGGCCCTACTACCGTTCGCTATTGGACTACCTGCGCACAACAATCTATTCATGTATTTGTAACGACAGATTTATTATGAAGAGAGGGTAAAAAAAATTGAAAAAAGAAAACATGACCTAGAAGCTTGATTTCGGTCAATTACGTCGCTGGCTGCGCAGCTTCTCCAGTTCGCGCATGGCGTCACTCACACCACGGTGTAACTCCTCCTCTTGCATCACGAGGAACTTGCGGGCCTTGTTCTTGCAGCGGGCAGCCTCGAGCGCCAAGAACTCCTTAGCCGTCAATTCTTGGGGCTTCTTTCCCAGATTTAGGTACTCACAATTGGTGGACCGTGCGTGTTCGCTTCGCGGGTCGTCAGTGGGGTTCCAGTCGGACATCTCCTTGAGGCACACGTAGCACCTCACGAGGTCGGAGCATCCTCCATCGGACAATGGTAAAACCCGGCCTCCGCCATCCGCGCCGGCGTGCAAGTTGCATCCGCAGGTAAGGGCCAGTTTGTGAAACTAGCCACTCGGTGCTCGTAGATGTTCATGTGGGCGTCCGTTTGGCGCCTCAGCACGGACTGTAACGAAAGTTCGTCACGGGGCTGGCGATCCTCGGCCATTATTACGAAAGCGAATCCTTGGACGTGATTCTTGGAAGGAGCTATAGCTCAACCCCGCTACGGGCGATCGGTCGTGAATCAGGCTGTAGTAGGAAAAAAAAACTAAAATGGAGTTGTGTAAGTTAAAGAGAAGGTATGGAAGGAATAATAATTGTTGTGAATGTGAATTGTAGGGATATATTAAATCAGAGGCGCTATTAATATTTCTTGGTATTGATGGCGAGAAAAAATAATTCACCGACGATTGCGATACTTCCTAGCGCGAAATTTGAGTGCAGCTGTATACGCGTTTTCGCTTCGCGATATATTGGCCGGCGCGGACCAGCTCTCTCGTGCTGCACTTGGCAAACGGAGCGAGGTGTGGCGCGACTGCCTCGCTAACCTGGAGATCGCGAGGGCCAGCGCGTGGGCGGCGCGTGTGCGCGATTCACAGCAGCCGCCGCAGACAGACCTCCCACACAATGAGAATGATGTTTATTTTCGCATCAGTAAAGCGTAATGACACGAAGGAGCCTGCGGAAAAAGCTGTCATTTCGACAGCTTGGCAAAGCCGCCGGCCCCCGCATTGGCGTTTACGGCACTGACTTAAGCGCAAGCAGCTTATAACGCTTCAGAAATCACTAAAAAAATTACACAAATTACGCAAATAAGAAAAAGAAAGTTGTGTAGAAGACGCGCGTTAATCTGCCGCCACCTCGAGCTTTCCGCCTCACAGTTCCGCTGCACCCTCCCCTGCGTTTTCTTCCTCGCGCCTCTTCGCTTTCGCCGCTTTTCACTTTTTCATCGTTCGCTGCGCTCGTTCGCTGCGCTTGTTCGCTCGCTCGTTCGCTCGCCGAGGCAGCCGTTCAACTCTTTCCGTACCGCGCCCATTGGGCATGGTTAGCCCTCTATCGATGGTTTGAAACGCCGCTTTCGAGACCTCCCGCGCCACTCACGGACATACTGCGCTATCGGACGTGAAGGAGGAGAACTATATTTTAGTTTTCTAAGCAGTTCGCTTTTTTTTTCCCCCGCTAGGTGGTCATTTTTAAACGCGCTCCGAAGTTTCGCGATCGTCAAAGCAGAACGCAAAAATGTCCGGCTCAGGAAACAGCGCGCGCGCTTTGGGAGATCGCAAATATTGTGGTTCCGCTACTTGTGCGGGTGATCTTGTCGAGACATCGAATAGCAGCGAGTCAGAGGACGCTGACTTTTCGTCGGACTTTGAGTCTGAAAGCGACGATGACGCAAACCAGCCCAGAACATCGGTGGCCGCGGCCCGGCAAGCCCAACTGTAGTGCTTGCAGTGAAATTTTTGTAGCGGAATACCTGTTAAATGAAAAATTTTGATTTTTTTCCGGAGAAAGTGCCTAATAGACGGCTATACGTTTTGTATGTCTCATAACATTTTTTTCTTAGTAGATACAAGCGTGTCTTCACAAACTTTGTTCAATTTTATCGCAAAATCTTGATTTTAACAATTTAAATCTTTTTTATGACATATATCTCGTTAATAAAACATTATGCGTGAAAAGTGCATTCGTTTTGCTTTCTGTTTATGTATTACGTTAAATATTGAGTGCAGTAGTTCCTTCAGAAAAAAACATCTACCGTAACATGCAAAAAACATATTTTCTTCACGGTATTGACCCTTTTCGCGGAGCAGTTTATTTTAGAGAAACGAGATGGCGCTTACGCAGGCGCGCCATACCTCTCGATCCTCAGCGACCGCGCACGAATACGAAACCATTACCGCTTCTACCTTGCTTCTGTGCGATCAGTTGTCGGAAATGCTACTGAGGTTTCGCTAACGCACTGTGCTCTACTCAATCTGGTTTGAATCCTGTGGATTGAAGAAGTATGCAGCAGCTGACTGCAAAAATAGTGACTGGCATATTAAGGAATGTAATGAATATGTGGGGCGAAGTTCGCGGACCGCAGCTGCAATTGTCCGTACGGGTTTCCGGCACTTCGAGATGTACGGCTCTCCTCGAGGATACACAAATTTGCTCATCCGCCTGCGTTGTATTGCTAACCTTCAAAGAAAGGGCTTCAGCCCCGTTACGTCGGCAAGAGTGAGTACTGCTCTTTAAACAATGATAACGGGAGTAGCGCCGCCTCCTGTCATAGTAGGTTTCGCGCACAGTATTTACGCATGTCAACCCCAACCAGCACGGAAACTTACATCCACTGTTTCGCCAACGTATCAAGAATAAGTGAATGGGCGCACACTTGAATATATCGCACTATATACGCACAGTAAGTGACGGTACTACATCGATAGCGCACGAATGGTCGAAGCTGAATGTTTCGTGAAGGTCCACAAGAGTAAAGGAGTTGCGATAATACGCATTTGCTACAAGGTATTGCAATGTGCAGAACAGCTACGTTTCAAGCCTTGTGCGCAGCAAGAACAAATCTATCGGAACTGAGCACAACCGCGAGCGATTAAGCGGAAAATAATCAGATAGTGGCCGCACCGAGGAACTTCACTGTGTCAGAAACTGACAAGCCGCTGCTTAAAAATATTTGTCAAATAAAGTACAAAAAGCAAAACACACTAATCCTGACTGAATTCATGAGCGGAATGTTTGGATAGCTTGAAATAGATATTTAGCCCCGCTTTTAGAACAAGCACCATATACGCTGCTTGTGCCGTTTGAACATAGGTTAATCAGCTCCGAAAGCGCTTTTGCATGTCCTCTGAAGCTGTGATCAAAGCTTCGTGTCGTTCACCCAGTCACCGCTTACGATATCTCCCAAAACAGGTTTTCTAAGCCACGCCGGCGTCACACTTCCATTGCAAACAAGGAGGCAACGGAGGAAGTTGAGGCAAGCAATGGACGCGTCACCACGTGATCAAACATGGCAGCGCCCACGGGACCACCGCGAAAAGGGTCAATAGGGAAAGAGTTAAAGCGGTGCGCGCGTTGGGGATCGTTCTGCGCATGCTCCAAAGAGAGCAGCCGACAGCGCGTGCATAAAGAAAGGAATTCAACAAGAGCGGACACTCCCATAGAGCCCAGCGGCCGAATTGACGGCAGCGCGCCAAGCGGTCGGCATCAATCACTTACGTTTTCGGTTTTGGGCGCGCGCATTTTGAACGCTAGCTAGCACGCCGGCTGCGTTTTTTTTTTTTTTTTCCCGACCGCGCACAGTCTTCATGCGGAATCGGTTTATTATTTGTTAAAAATTATTGCGAACGATCTTGTCAAGTCCCATCGAATCTGTGCCACGTGCAATTTCACAAAGTAGACGCAAGAGTCCTTGTGAAATGAGGAAATATTTTGCTCTATATAAAAGCTCGTTCCGCGCTTTTTGTGCGTTCATCCAACGTTGTGACCCCAGGTAAGCAGTAGTTCCCGTATGAAGCTCCACCGGACGGCATCAGCTAAAAAAAAAGTAAATTACAAGCATGTTACAGTTACAAGCATGTAAGAGCATTTTACAAGCATGTGTCATTTGGTATTTAGATATAGGAATACTGCGTGTAGAGGCGAAACGTGCGTAATGGGTGGCATTGCAAACAAAAGCAATTGGCTTTTACATACATGGCGTAGAAAATACCCGACTCATCCCAAATACCATAAAATATGAAAACATCCGTTCTCCAAGCTTTCACCCATTTCCGGGCATTATTTCCTGCACTTTGGCAGCACAAGTACACGAGCGCCTTCGCGTTTCCAAAACTTGGCCTCGGGCGACGCGACGGTACGCTACATACACAGAGACGGACGCAACAGAGGCTCCCAGCCGGACCATGCTAGACGCTCGCAGAATGCCTTCTACTCGCACTCAAGACAAATGCGTGGGTGCAAAGCCTGTTTTCAGGGCCGGTATTTTGTAGCGATGCCTTTCCGGTCATAATGCCTTTTCGCGCTTATCGCGCTTTGTCAGTGATCGGAGAGACGGTCCGCTCGTGTTATCAACGGGATCAGCCGGCCGTGAGCGGTGGATGATAAGACTAGATCAGAATAAGTCATAATGCCTCGCTACAAAATCGCGGCCCCGTCCTTTAGAAGACGGGATTTTCGAATTACAAGTCTCTGATATGTTCCTCGGCGTTATCTTTCGCGCGTTCTGCCGGCGCCAGCGACACACTACCATGTTATCACTCTTGGCAATCGCCCATCGCGTTTTCGACGGGCGTGAGTACAGAAAGAAGGTGTACGTTGTTGCGGGGGCCACAAAAAAAAAACGTCACGAACTTGTCCCTCTAAGATTCATTTCACGCCAAACTAACTTTGTCACCACGGCCGAGCTGTTTTTCGCTAACTACGTCTTAAGTCTCGGTCCCGTGCCGTAAGCCTAATTGCGTCGTAGACTGTGAAACAAAATTCCTCACCTTGCCGTAGTCCAATAGTGCAGTGGTGTCTTGTCCCAGTGCAGAAGGAACGCAAGAATACGCCGGGAGCCCAAGAAACCAGGCTACATTTTGAAAAGGAGACAGACGGCTCGACGCGGGCGAGCGCTCAAACGCGCGGGCAGCCGCCCTCGCTCGCTTCGGTGGAGTGTCTGGCGGATAACGCGTGCATCTGGCGCGTCATTGGCCTGTCGCTAGGTAAGGCAAGAAAAATAAGTCACGAAGTTTAAGTTCATTTATAAGCAAAACGTTTTAGTTTTTGCGGCAAAGAATTAAAAAAAATAAATCAATGTATGTGTCACGTCTGTGCAGCAGGTTGTGGCTGCCGACGATTTATTACAAACAAGGAAACATGAACATGTTAAGCGGCATAGCTTAGGCGTTGGAGTCAACAACTATAGCCAGCGTTCGATGACAAGCTCGCGCTCGTGCCATCACGTCCCGTGCATTCGCGCGCACTTCGTTGTCGGAGACGACCTTTCGGGGAATGCCAAACCAGGGTCCTTTAATACTTTCTTCTGGTCATGAAACTCCCGCCGAAGTTTCATATAGGGACAAAAGCTGCCACCAGAGGCGCCGCCGTGAGTAGAAGGGCACCGATCTGCCGCGCTTGGAAGGGCAGTCGCGCGTTCGCGTGGATGTTTCCCCCAAAAAACACCTCACCCACATTTTTATTTCACTGTGTCCGCTAACTGAACATAGCAGTGCTTACTCTTGACCAAATAAGCTAGCATGCGAGTTGTTTATTACTTCAAGTCATTGATTGTTAGCAATCGTTCACCCCAAGGCTGCCCGTCAAGTGTTGCAATTCGCTTGTGCTCGTACCTATACCTACGTTTCTTGATTCCTGTGTAGGTGATTAAAATCGTGCTTAAATTATACAGTGCGCCATGACTAAGCTTAGCTGGCCCACAGATTAACGTTGCTTGCGCAAGAAGTTATGGTGCACCCTACCGCGCGCTGGCGGTCCGCAGCGCTTATTCTCCTGTTAATTGCCTGTTTATTCTGGGGCATTGCGAAGCTGCCAATGGGAATTTCGCGCGCAGAACAGGCACGTCTGAATAAAGTCATCTTGGCACTATTTGCAGCAGCAGCTGTGAACTGCGCATGCTAGATATAGGCAATATGTGCGGTTTCTAAGCGAAAGTTCTTGCATTTACGCATACAAATTTAACCATGGTTCAAACCTGCGCGAGTGTATTCTTTTTTCATCCATTCAAATTTAATGTCGCAGTGACCATCAGTTCAAGGTTGGCGTTTCACTTACAATCACCCGAAAACACCACCCGAGTCTTTTTATAAAAATACGAGCGCAGATTGAAACCAGCTCGGAGCTTCCATCGTCACTAGGTCATTCAAGGCTACATTTACCGATCAAACTGAATAACTATATTATTTTTTTGCATGCTTCTCTTGTTTGTCTTTATACTCGGTTTTCTTAATCCAACTAGAGCCTAATTTTTTGTATTATTTTTTCTGCCTAACAGAAAACAAGCTTGCGCAAGTCTTTCTGGATAGCATTTTGATTTGTGCTAACCACGCTACCCCATGCAGGACAGTGTCTACTTAATAAAAGGGCGGAATGGAGGGCATGGTGTACAATTATTAGGGAGTAATTACTAGCAAGCGTCAAGAATGCAAAAGAGCCGCAAGCACTAGTGCACATATGGTTGCAATTAAGATTGCGTTTTATAGACTGGCAGAAAAGCTGGTGGATAGAGGGAATGAGACAAAACACCAGGAAAAATAATTTGTCACTGCTTTCCTCTCTCCTGTGGCTAGACAGGATGAACGAGCACCAGCACGAAATAGTCTGTTCCTTAATTTCGCGTGTAAAAACATGTAAACGGCACTTAATTAAAAAATGCACAACTTCAGCCGTAGTGCGTACAAAATGTGTTGCGCAGCCAACACTGGCCGACGAAGTACGGTCGTCCAGCAGGATGTCTTCAACAATGTTCATGTAGACAATAACACGGGCTATATTGTCCACGGTGCACACTTCTAGGTGCTCGTCCACAATTTACAGAAGGCAAAGCAGCTGGTCTGATGGTACTTGCAAAAATCCCCTAGTCTTTATTTCGGTCAATGCACTTGGCTCTCGGGAGGTGCTCCTCAGTGTTTGGAGGCAGTCCTTGCAGCTTATTTTAGCAAACATTCTTGCAACCTAGCCACCAAGGTAGTCCAATATGCAGTCCTTCGTTGACTCCGGACGATCGATATCTTGCAGGCACTCAGCCGGCTCCAGTAGTATATCGTCCAAAAGAACTACCAGGATATCAATCTGAAACATAAATATCTTGCTCTATCACTCAATGAATGACATGAGTGAGAAATTTCATACACTAGAAAGCATAATATATCTTCACTGCATTTAAAACGAGACGTGTATGCTATTAGCATCAAATGGCTAGACAACCATCACATTTCCATACAGTGCACAGCTACTCTGCAAGTTGTTTTGGTGTGTGTTATTAAAAAGTTTACCTGGTTAGCAGTAGGTTCTTTATCCTGAAAGAGATCTTGCATTTATAAAAGTAGGCGTGGCACATCGTCATTTTAGTCAGCGCTATCACTTTTTCGTTTGGATCATTAAGCAAAAAGTAAGCACGTTCATTACAAATGCCGCGCTTCAAGTAAACCTCTAAAACATAGACACTGTCGCGGTTTGTAAAAAAAATCATCAGGAATGGAGGCTTACCGCAATGAATTCGTTGACTTCATGTTTGCCTTCATGATGCAGTGATCTATAATGAGCTTCTCGCGGCCCGATAGCTTCTGAATAGTTTCCTGCATGCCCCGTTTTCATTTGCCTGCGCCTCCGCTTTTGCGAGCTTCCGCTGACACGAATGAACTTCGGCTTCAGCGCAGTTTGAAGATACCGCTCGCCGCCTTTTGCAGGTGGGCGCCGTGTCGGTGCATGCGAACGCTCTTTGGGCTTTTGGATTTCCTAGGCGTACCTAGGTACAGGTACGCCTAGGAAATCCTCGGAATGGCGTCTGCTACCAGTTTGGGTCGATCGCGTGGCAGTGACACAACGCTTCCATTCACTGTACACACGTCCGCACGAATAATATCTCCGGCATCAAAATGTTTTTCGCACAAGCGAAAGTACTTCGATTCAAACGAGAACCAGGCAGTTTCTTGTCGCGGGATTACTCGCTTCCACCTGTCGCGTAGTTCCGGGTTCGCTGGCAAACAGAATAAGGAGACTTTTTCGTCGACGCCCTTGTATTCGGCGCGCGGCCTGGCGCACAGCAAGTGTTAGGCATCACTACTATGGTGAATTACGAAGTGTCGATGTCGCTACATGGAGTGACACGTTCAGACGAAACAAAAAACAACCACGCACAACAGCACGCCGCGCCGACACTCCGCTTTCCGGCGGCAGCGCCTTCCCCGTCGCCCTTCTAGCGACGCCAGCGCCGCGGCGCCGCAACTGCGGGCGCTATATGAAGCTCTCCCATAGCGTTACGCAGGAGTTTCATGACCAGGAGAAAAGTATTGAAGGACCCTGGCCAAACGTTGCAAAGAGGCTTCGGAGCACATCGATGACAACCGCGGATGTTGCTTGCGTCACGTGCCGAACTGCCACCCACTTTGTGTGTGCTTCCACAACAACCAAGTAGGTGCGCCCGAGTAGTGGCCCCGCGAAGTCAACGTGCACCGTGTGCCATGGTGTCTGGGGACGGTCCCAGGTGGGAATAGGAGCTTTGGGTGGGCTCTTCTGCGTTGAACGGCATTCACGGCACTGTCGCACCGTTTGTTCGATCACCTTGTCGATTCCGGGCTCCTTGCATACGTAGCTCCTTGCGCTCTTTTTCATGACCGTGACCAGCATGTAGAAGTGCCAGGACTTGCCAGTGCCAGGTATGAGATCGTGCTGAGTTTGGTATGATCACCCGTGATCCAAGTGTGATGCACTCGCGATGAAATGCTATTGCGGTCACTCTTCGTCGGCAAGGAGCGAATTGCTCTCCAGTGAGTTTTTCCACAGTATCTGTGATGGCACGAGCGCGAGCTTGTCATCGAACGCTGGCTAGTTGTTGATTCTAACGCCTAAGCTATGCCGCTGAATATGTTCATGTTTCCTTGTTTGTAATAAATCGTCGGCAGCCACAACCTCCCTCGTCGTCGTTCTCCCTCTTATAGCCACAGCCCCACTGCTCCTTATTTTACAGTACAATATATATATATATATATATATATATATATTTTTTTTTTAATTATTCCTCAAGGGTCCCAGAGCTGGGACATTACATACGAGGGTTCCCATAACATGGCCATCATTGAGTTATTACAGAGTATTGGAGTAATAGGCATGCATATTCCACGGCTTTCCTGAAACGTAGTGCATCGGTAAAGTGCAACACCGGGTAGTTTCCAACACCAAAGAATGAATGAATGAAAAACTTTATTTCATGAGCTTTTCAGCGCATGCGCCGGATGGAAGTGGTTCCCACTTCACGGGAATCCATATGCTGTTCTCGCCGCCTGGCCCCTGGTTACGAGCTAAAGCTGGAGGAGTGTTGGAATGCTGCTTTATGGGCGTGAAAATGGTATGCAGCATTTCGGTGGCTGTGACGTGAAATGTCCATGAGGTGGCCTCATGAACTGCAAGTCTGTGAAAAGTGTATGGTAAAACCTTTCGGAAAAGACAAAGTCGGGCACATTTTCGACGGGTGGAGAGGGCGCTAAGCTGAACACGTGTTTTTAACGCCGAAATGCTGCTTTTATAGGTGTAATCGCATAGAGCAAACCGAGTGGCTCCGTTTTGAATGAAATCGAGGTATTAATTAGGTTGCCTTGTTGGGGATCCAAAGTAGAGGAAGGATATTCTAGTTTAGGGCGCCAAACCAAGGTACCATAGGCTAACAATTTGACAGAAGGGAGAGCCATTGACAGACTACGGTGCAGGTGCCCAAGGACGCGCTCGGCGTTGTTTGTAATTTGATTAATGTGGTAGGTCCCAGTCAAGCCGTGGCTAAAACAAACACCTATAGGTACTCATATAGCTATCACTAGTAGCTACAGATTGCTTGTTAAGAATGTAGGTGGGGGAGTGTAGTGGCGACAACGGTGAAACTGTATTGCTGATGTTTTGTCTGTAATGAAGAACAGCAGCACAGTCAGCGGCGTCGCGAACGCGTGGCTCGAGAGGAAAAGCGATGGTTCGGACTCTGTGTAGTTGTTAGGCCTACTTCCAGCGGCTGCTCGTCCGTTGCAATAAACCACATTATAATTGGTGGAAGCGCTGGGTAACCGTCACAACTACCACCCTGGAACTCCACTCCCAGACACTGCGAGCTACCATGCCCGACGCTGTCTAGAAACCTCATTGCAACAACCCGTCATCATCTCTGGTGCTCTCCGCAAGAGAGATCCGCCCACATTCAGCGGTACAGACGAGATGACGTCGAATATTGCGCTCTTCGTACGAGAGGGTGAGTGCGCACAACGGGTGAGATGACGTCACAAAGTTGACCGACGTCGGTTTTTTTTTTTCTTTTTTTTTTTTTTTATCGGCCTCCGACTCCAGTGACTCCTGTTCCTCCTCGTGTTTCCTGGGCCACCCCTATCGTCGCTAATGTTTGTCTGCAAGGTGAATGCGAATGCCTTTGCAATTGCGGACAAGTAGCCAATTCCAAGGGCTGAGGAGTTGTAACCGAAGATGTAGGGTGGCATCAAACTTACGAAGCTAGATCTAAAGGATGCGTATCAGCAACTGATTGTCAACCCCGCATCTCGGAAGTACACCACTATGAAAACGTCAAAATGTCTCTTAGAATATCAGATACTTCCTTTCTGGATTTGGTCAGCGCCATCCATTTTCCAAAGGGAAATGGAAATCCTTCTTCCAGGTCTACCATGTTGCAGTCTACTTTGACGACATCCT
>NW_023606625.1:0-100001 GCF_013339745.2 Dermacentor silvarum
GCTAAATCTCTCAAGAAGGAATCGTCGTTTTTACGATCAGTGTGTTATCTTTTCAGTAAAAGAGAATTATAGAAGTCATAGATGGGTTGCAAGTTAAGGTAATCGAACATTGCTTTAGTGTGTGAATCGCCTGGAACGTCTACGACTATTCACACAGCTTTTTTCTGTATTATATATACTCTGGATGCGTTCGTGTTGTTGTGCCCCATAGAAGTTAGCAAGAAGGTAACGTGAGTAAAACAAGCGAATAGTATAATAACAGCATTAATTCTTTGTAGCAAAAAAAAATTGCAAGTGCGGCAGAGTGACTATATGCTGCGGGAAAACTTAGCATGAACAAGCTCGGCTAGGTTGTTCTACAGAACATTTGCATAAAAAAGCATACCTAGGCTTTTACCTAGAAGCAACAATTGAATTGTTGCTAAGCCAATGGTGAAGACCGCATTACAATTTATGGGCTTGTTGTTGGAAGAAAAGAGTACGGCTTTTGCTTCCGAAGCGTGGTTCGGCAGTGGTTTAGGTTCCATGAGTTCAGCAATACAAGGACACCATTTCCTCTGTCTATAAGTGAATGTAGATCAATGTTTTTTATGGTTTCGTCAATGTTTATTAGGTAACTAACATATAGATAAAGAAGTGGGTCAAGGATGCGGCCTTGTGGCACGACATATGTGTTACATTTTCTTCAATACATCTGCAGTCATTAATTTCAACTCTCTAATCGAGATGTACCAAGTAGGTCTTTATGACGGCCAGGAAGTTACCACTATATCCACAACGTTCCGTTGTTTAATTAGTGTAACGTGGGCAATTCCGTCAAATGCCTTGGAGTAATCATTAAGCATTTCGAGTGCGTATAGTGCTTTTTGGAATGCGTCTGGTATGAGTTGTCTTTGAATCAGTAGAGCAGTTTCTGTTGAAAGTAGCTTTGTGAGATCGAATGGAGACGGCATCATAATACTGTGTTTTCTTCAATATGATCCCATCCTGGTAAGAAATATTTTTTTTCATTACATTGGAAAATTCTATCAGAATTGAAATCGGTCTGCAATTTGATATGTTGATTTTGTCAACACTTTTGAAAAATACAGAAACTTGGCGACCTGAAGGCATCTGGGAAAAGCGCCTGATGAATGAACAAATTAAAATGTAGTCTAAAACAGCGATTAAGATAATAATGATGTGCTTAATTGGGCGAATTTAGAGGCACCCGACGCCGCAACAACTGCGTGTTTCAAGATACATAAATTCAGCCTTGACTTCCTGTGCAGGAACTAGAAACACGATACATGTGTTTACGTCTTAGCATGGATTAAGCAGTGTACCTATTGTTTTCCAAATGTATTCCTTTCCGTTAGTTCTAATAATGTCAAAAAGGCTATCGAAGTATTGATGTTCATTTGCCTAAAAATCCAGTTTGTCCTATTTCTGGGCTTTCTGAATACGCCCTCTGTGATTGGATGCCTTAGAAGGTAGATTTGCCACCCACGCCGAAAAAAATCAACGTTGCTGCCACGCTCGTCACAGACCTAAATGTGAGTCTTACCTCGTGGGTCTGGGGATAATACAGTGCTCATCATTTTTGACGCATTCGTGGGAACCAGGCATGTAGTATTTCTCATTGATGCAGTCACACTTGTTGCCGAAGAAATGGCACTTCCTCTCGCCCCGAGGACAGAAGCATTTAGCGCAAGTGCTGTAGGAAGAAAATGCAGGAAAAGACGATCAAACCGAGAGCAGAATATTTCAGTTATGATACATTCACATTCTTTAGACACTTCAACCCTTTTAATGTATATTTGCCTGTCTTTCTGTTTGTCTATCAGTTTGTTCGATTTAGACTCTTTCACGTCAACTTGGACTACTGGGTAACTACAAGTCATAACACTACTGTAGAGCTAATCGCCAGTTGTCGATTTTTTGCATCCGTGATCATGCGAACGGGAATCAAATTTCACAGTTCCATATTTCAAAGCACGGATACGCCAGATGTCTGCCAAGTGGAACTCAGTAGAAACAGAACTGCCTCTAATTTTTCAATACAAACGTGCCTTAACGTCCCCTTAATTTTGATCACCCGGTATATTGTAGTGACCTTGAGAGACATTAATCAATAATACATATCTACTTATTCAGGGCGGACTTCTTCCCACAACTCAAGAGTTACTATTCTAGAATATTCTAGCGCACTAGAAGTTAGCCGTGTTCTTCACTGGCGTCCAACTGCCCTCGAAACGCTGTTCTACCATGTCGTGCTCTTCAGCAGCCCAGCGCGGTTGCCTCGTGCGCGTGCCTTATTGGCAGGTCCCCCCGGCTGCTCTTGACGTGATTAACACTGACTGTTGCTGAACTGTGCCATGGTAAGAAGACGCTCACAGTATACAATGCGACAGGCGAAGAGCGCTCTACTTGAATGTGGCCATGTCTCTACGACACTTTGCCCCACGCATAAGACGGCGCAGGTTATTACCTTCACTGATGTTGGGATCAGCAAGCTTGAACAGGCATTACACAATCTCGATGTATATTGCAGCATGTACAGTTCTTTTTGGGGTTCCTTGCTTGAAGCGTTGTTACAGCCTTTGGGATGCGTTTTGATGTACGTAGGCCACAGTTGCTTTCAAAACTTCTTCCAACATTATAGAGGATACTTGTGCTTTTGAAACCACCTTGTCACCGATTCTTCCAAGGAGAAGTATAAGTTGGGGAGCTTCCTTATTTCATCGCATTAGTTGAAGCTTGCTTCTCTGAAGAACTGGTTGAGGCAGTCCTCCACGCCTTCGAACGAGTCGCCATGGAATCTTTGCGGCATACGATTTAGTTAACCACCAGTGACGTCGATGTCACCTGGCTAGTCATAGTAGCTGTGTCATTTGTTTGAGTTCTGATTGGCGTCCCAATTCAGGTCAATCACCTCGAAGACGGCGGTAGGCCGGCTCGTGTATTGGAGTCACTTCCACCGGATTGACATGGTGGTGGGCGGAGCTGAGCTCTTTTCTGTTTTGGGGCTTCCATTGATCGCCCGTCCAGTCACGAGAAATGTACCGATGTTGAGAGTCACTATTCAATACATCAAAGCTATTTGTTGAATGCGAACGTATGCCCACAACTCAGAGTTACTATTCTAAAGTAGTAGGAGTCACTCGTGTTACTCACTGTTGTCTAACTGCCCTAGAGACGCTGCTCTACTTTTTCTTGTTCTCTGTCAGCCCAGGGCAGTGTACTCGTGCGCTTGCCTTGTTGACAGGTGCACCTGGTTTCACGCTATTTTCTTCAATATGGAGAGATGCCGACGCCAGCGGAGGCGACAAGACGCACCTCGCCACAGCCCCGCGATTTTCACCCAAAATGCCTGACTTATCGGATATACGACGCTCAACTCTTCTCACGCACGCGACCAGTGTTCGGGCACACCATGGGCTTCATGTAGGGTAAGCCGGAGCAGTGTACTCTCGTTTTGGATGCTTCTTGGGTCTGCGAGACGGTGGCCTCGCTATCCCTAACCGCCGGAGCCTCGCCAGTGGTTGGGGAAAGCGTGACTAGGCGTTCCGGCGTCATGGATGAAGAAGTGGCCATGGAGCTGTTACAAGAGCAGCTTGAAGAAGCTCTAACACCACGTTAGACCTCAGACTATCATTATGAGGCTGGGCACAAAACCCAACCTTGCAAAGTATTCGACGTATCAAGTCACGTACGCCATCGGCGTCGCTGCCGGGCTCACGGCATCTGAGGTGCGCGACGTCAATATACAAGTCAGTCAGCTGCAGATCCTCGTCGCAGCAACGAGCGGGCGGGAATCGGCTACTCCGAAACTCGCTGGCTTACGGTCAATGACACTCAAAGGAAAACCACGATGTGACCGCCTACGTGGCAGCCGAAGCACAGCACGCACGCGGCGTAGTCCACGGGCTCCCTAAGGTTATCCCGGACGACCAGCTCCTGTCGATAATCAGCATCGGAGACCGGCAAATTCTGGCAGCACGGCGACTAGGCCAATCAGCGATTATACTCTTCACTGTAAAGAGTGACATAGTGCCCAAGGAAGTCAAGTTGGGCCTGTGGCTCACAAATACGCAACCTTTTCGCCCTCGGGCTGTGCAGTGCACTATTTGTTTCACCAATGGCCACCACGCCGATGTGTGTCCCACGCCTCATGAATTCAGTCATTGTGAGACATGTGGTCAACTGTTCCCTCCGACCCAAAGACCCGAGCGAAAGCGCACGAATGTGAAGATATATGCTTCAAGTGCGAGGGACCACACAGTGCTCGCGACCCACGGTTCCCCAAGAAACAGCAGGTTGACAAGATCACCCGCCTTGCTACAGAAAGGAGACGACTCAAGACCCCAACGAAGGACTCCGGTCAGCCCCAAAACTGCCCAACAAGCCAGAGTATAACAACCAAAGCACCTAAGAAAAACGACCAATACGCCCTCTTAGTACCCCTCCACGACCGCTTTGATGCTCTACGAGATACCACACCGGAGTCTCCCAGGATACTCAACAAAAAGAGTAACGACACCCAAGCCGAAAACGCCAAGTTTGTTGCGGGCCCTGCTCTCCCAGAAGCCACCACGCATTCCGAAGACCCCCCGCAGAAGCAACCCAGGCACTCCTGCCCGGCCAAGGTGAGCCCGTCCTTCACTCCTCTGGGTCGCAGTGCTAGAAAACTACGTAACACCACTACACCTTCAGCCACATCGACTCCCTCTTGCGCTGGCGAAAAGAAATGAGAATCTCTGGAATCCGAGGCGGGTGCGCGATTAGAAACCATAGAAAGACAACTTAATCTTCTGCAGAAGCAACAAGTCGAAATGCAAACGCAGCAAGCCGAGATACTTAAACAACTCGGAGCGCTGGAGTAATCGGTTGACCCGCAGCATTACGCGCCGTCCCAGTACAGCACATGACGAGGCACACCCGTAGAAGCACGTCAATACCAATAATGGCAACGTCCACCAACTCTCAGTGTGTTCCGCCAAAGCACACTGCGGGCATTATTGTCTGGCCGTGTAACTGTCGGGGAATTCGCCGTAAACATAACTCCTTTTTACATTTGATCGCGCAATCACCGCGTAATCCCGATGTCATCGTTCTGCAGGAACTCTTAGCATCAATCTCCTTATCAGGCTATACAACCTACAGTGTTCCTAGCATCTCAGTAAAACGTAGTCATGGGATTGAACAGGTCACATACCGAATCATGGTACCAACGGTGGTATCGGACCGACACACAGCTGTGCAGAAACCCCTCCACCACCTTAATACTGATAATGAATAAAGCGTTCTCTTAAATGCCGATTTTTCCGAGAGTACGACATGAACATCATCAACATATATAGATTACCTAATACGAAAATACAACGAACCCCTTGGCACCACGTACCTAGGCAGCTTGAAAAGTCGGACTTGCTTGGGCAGGAGGCTTCAATAGCCGTCATGCCTACTGGGGTTACCTAGACTCCTCGGCGGCCGCAATGATCCTTCTTGACTTGGCCCGCACACATCATCTTTGTCTTCTAAATGACGTCAGCCCACCCAGCATAACCGGAAATTCTGTACAACGCGACACGAATCCACATTTGGCATGGGACAAGACAACATAGACACCCGACTGGCGTTACGTGAGTGAAAACTTCGGCAGTGATCCAGCTGCATCCTCGAAATTAGCGTTCCCTTACCTAATCGACAAATCGGTCCTGAACGTTGTTACTACTCCATTGCGACGGAACTCACAGACTGGGATGCCTTTCGCAAGGAGACTACAAAATTCCAAATGTCTGCACTAGACGCATGGAATCACTCCTGCACAGCACTTAGACAAACCACCAAAACAGTTCAACGCAACAAAAACAACCTATAATTTTATCGACACCTTGTAATGCTCTCGGACAAAAGGCATGCCTTAATCCGGAGATAGAAACGTAACAAACAAAACAAACGTCACAGAACTCGCATAGAGGAGATCACGCAAGAAGCTGAAGAGTACGTGGACAAGTTGGGCACAGACAACTGGCTAGATATCTGCGAGCACGCAGGCAAACCTACACACGAGCAGAGCGTGGTCTCTCTTTCGTACGCTGCTTGGGCAACCCAAACGAAAGAACCACCTAGAGGATTTACAACTAGAGAAAGGAATTGACTCGAAAACCTTAGCAGCACAAATCGCGGACCACTTCTTCCCAACAGCTACCATCATTGGCAGCACAAAACCTCTACCTGTTTTGGCAGACCACACACCTTCCGATGTCGGTCGCCCCTTCTCAGTGAGTGAGCTGCGAATGGTCATCAATACATGTAAACGGCAGACAGAACCGGAACAGGACGGGATAACTAACAAGAGGTTACAAAATATACCCGACACTCAAATGCAATACCTACTCGACACATTCAGCCAACTTTGGGACACAGGCAATACACCTTCAGCAGGGAAAATGGCCACGATCGTTCCCATTCCCAAACCCAATACGACCCACACGAAATTGCGAATCTCCGCCTCATTTCGCTCACAGCGTGTACAGGAATACTTATGAAGTGATGACACTATCGCGACTACTCTGGAAACAGGACATAACATATCCGGTCGACCCACGTGTAATCGGATTCCGAAAACACATTTCTACGCAAGATGCAGTGCTTGCTTGGCAGGATGTGTACACTGAATACAGTACTTCTCAACTGCGCGCCATAGTTGGCCTGGACATCAAGGGTGCTTTTGACCACGTCGCCCAGGATGCGGTTCTCGAAAGCCTTAGAGAGATCCGACCGGGACAGAAGCTATATAACTATGTGCAAAACTTTCTTAGCGACCGCACAGTTTCCGTGAAGGTAAATGAGGTAGAAGCACGCGCACGGTATCTCCAAGAAAGGGTGCCGCAAGGGTCGTCGATTGTGTCACCAAACCCTCTTCTCCCTCACTCTCAACGGTCTGGCGCGTCATCTAAGAGCTGTGCCAGACCTTCATTGTACAATATATGCGGACAACATCGCCCTCTAGACCTGCAAAGGTTGACCATCACAAATACAACACACTACCTTCAGCTGTGGACACCACACCTCGGTACCTTCAAGAAAGAGGGCTCACTCTATCTAGTGCGTAGTCCGAGTACATAGTGGTCACAAACGGGAAACTTCCAAAGGCTTGGGAAGATCGGCAACTCATTAAACTGCTTATATAGAAGGACCCCATTTCTAGGAAACCCTACAGAAAAGTGCTAGGCTTCTGGTGGCAAGAAGACGGCAAGTCCAAGGAATGGTTTAAACATACAACCGAACAATTACAAGTTCACTGACTCTTGTAACGCACTACGCGTAAGCTCAGAGGCATCAAAACACCAACTCAGGCGCATGACCATGACCCCAGCCATACCCCGCGTCATCTATCAATACCCATATATAGAAATTACCAAGACGCAAAATCCAAGCTTGAAACCATGCTCCATCAAATCTCCTACTATAGTGGGTACCCCTCAATACGCTATGTCGGCTAGAGTTCAAGATACGGCGATCCTTCCTAAACTCGACGAACTGGCTCAACTTCACCGTGAAGGGCGCTTCACCCGCCTCAAGCTCTCTGCACAAGGACACGCACTGTTTAGTGAGTTAGGCTTCGATATACCTCCACCACCCGCATTCGAAGCAACCCGGCCCCCATGGGCGACGCTCGACCAGATCGCTGTCGAACCTGTACCACGGCACATGGACTCAGGCAGACAACCAGAACGACGCTTGGGAGTGCCCTAAGAGGCCTCCGCACATAGACAGCCCAATAATACTGAAACATCCACTCATGAGGAATAGGCAGTGGGAGGCATGGCTTGCGGACGAGGGCCAGGAGAGCCAATTGGCTCTTCTGGATCAAGCCCTGTGAGCTGCTCGTGCCAGTGGAGCCCTGGAATAGGGGCCGCAACCAGCGTGGTTTCTTTTATTTATTTATTTTCAATAAAGTTTTCACTCACTCGTAAGCACGAGCCCAACATCTTCACGAAAACACAGGAGAGTGGATTTTATACACGGACGCATCTCCATCTCAGAACTCACAAGGCTACCGGACAGGAATAGCTTCCGATGGAGTACCACTGTCCTGGGGCTTCCATTACAACATCAGCACGCAACGCCTGGCAGAAATAACGGCCGTTGTGGAGGCCGTTACCATGCCCAACACACATGCCTGTAACATACTCATATGCACAGACAGTCAAGCAGCCTGTCAAGCCCTCGCGGCGACAGGTAACATTGCAAACGTGCATTACGATACACTGCGCTAACCGCTTTGATGATCACCCCTCCACACGTGTGCGGATACAGTGGATACCTGGTCACTCGGGGATTAGAAAGAATGGAGGGCCACATGCCACGTCCCGAGCAAGTCTCCGGGCCCTCCCCAGCGGAGGCTGGATTCACTGAACTGTACCGAATTCCTTGCTCTGGCGCGTTCCGACCGGCATGAAAGAATAGACGAGATGCGTAGCAACTGCAGAGTTTGTCCTAATTCACCAACTCCACGACGCGATGCGAGGCGGCCCTAGTGAGGCGTGCGCAAACACTCTCTCTACTGATCCCCCCCCCCCCCCCCCCCGCCTCCATGCAGCACTACATAAAAGGCAAGAACAGGTGTCCCACCTTTGTGGCGTGCGGTGGCTTCGCGGATAACGCCCACGTTCTGTGGGATTGTACGGGTGCCCATTCAGCGATGCGCGGAAGCCTCAGTCAAATACTTGCAACACGAAGACCTGTGACCCTGGAGGAGTAGCTGGCGGACTCCTCGCCAGACATTATGAAGGCACTGCTCGTACACCTTAAACTTGTAGGCCTGTCTAAAGACTACGCCTCGCTCTTTTTAGTGGACCAGGACTGGGGTTTTATTTTTTAAATAAAGGTTTTCTCTCTTTCTCTTCAATATTGCTGGGTGAAAATAAATTTTCATGTTCCACCTCGTCAACGCGGGTAGTTCATCGGTTGAATCCAAGAATGTGAAATGGCTACCTTTTTGGGAGCTCAAGCTCGCGAAAAAGCTTTCGATTGAATGTAGCTAGTATTTTTTTAAAGCGGAGCTTTATTGGCTTTCTTGTGTCGGAGTCGATAAACGCGGAAAACTTTAATCATCAACATTGGCTCGAGCGTCGTCTTCTTCCGCAGCTGGCTGGTTGGTGCCCCAAGGAGGGTGCGACTGTTTTCACAAGAAATCCATGCAAGGGCGGGGCCTCGCATCGATGACGTAACGACGCTCGGACGCAATAATATGGTCCGCATGAATGCATAATCTGGAAGCGTGGCTGTGTGGCCTAGCGGTTATGGTGCTCACGTTGAGGCCGGGGGTACGTGGGTTCAATTATGCCGCGGCGGAAGCCGCGGTGCCGGACGCCGACGTGAAGCAGCGGTCGTTGGAGTGTTGCGGAGCGCAGCGTAGCAACACCCCAAATAAAGAAATACTGCTCCAGTCAGGTAGACTGGTCCGTCCCTAATTGTGAGATTATATTTGAATCATGAAAACAGTGATGCGTTTATTTAGGAATACCATCGAGCCCTTAGCAACAGCCACAGTTGTGCCTAGTCACCAACAGCCCAGCGTGTTGTGCGTTGAAACGGCGGCGTTGGAACGCCACCAAACAGATAGGAAGAAAAAAGCTCCGTCGCATGCCCCCGCGCGAGGGACACCTGTAAATGCAGAGCATAGTGGGGTTCCGTGGTGTTGGTGTTGTTGGTGTGTGGTGGTGGTGATGGGTGTGGTGGTGGTGGTCTGGGTTGAGAGAGAAGAGAGAATCGTAAGTAGGTAACCTAAAGTTGTTATTATTTTATTGGCATCACTGTGATTCTTATTATTATATTATAATATTAAGTTAAATTGTTGTCGAACCACAGCCGGTTCACGAAGTTCGGCGTCGGCAAGCAACGGCGGCAACGGCGGGAACGGCGGGAACGGCACCACGATCCGCGTCGACTCGCTCGGCATGAAGGGCGCGCCGAAGCGGCACTTGGTGAGGCCCCCGCTTGTAGCAACGTGTGCTTTTGCTGGTGGGTCTGCGTTCGAGCCCGCCGCAGGAGCGAAGTGTCCAGCGTCAGCAGCGCGTCCACCATCGCCAGAGTCCGGGGCGACTCAACTACGAGACGCTTCGCGCGCTGCACATGTGCTGCAAGCGTGATGCGGGAGAGGAGGAGTGGGGGACAGGGCGCACCTGTGCACGAGCTGTTGCGGACGGACGGCGCACGCTACATGTGAGTTAAAGAAATGCTCAGCATTAAAAAAAAGAAGAAAATGGTGAGGCGAGGCCTCGGCCCTGCGCGGATTTGTTGTAAAAACAAATTCTTCAACCTCCTTGGGTGCCCCTCGTGTTGCGCTCGTGCTCGTGCCTGGCACGCGCTTGTGCCACTGCTTCCGAGTTCGTTGTCGCCGTCTTCCACAGCTGGCTCTGTTGCCGCTCAACATTCCAGCGTAAAATTTGCCTTCTCTTCTGTCGCAATGAGGAGGCCGCGTTTACGGGGGTATGAGCCATTGCTTTAAGCAATGGCTCATACGCCCGCCCCTAAGAGGTTTAAAGTTTGAAACTTTACGGGGTTTGAAAGGCTGACACAATATAATTTAACTCCTGCAGTTATTTTCTCGATTATGCGCGTAGCAGTGCCACAATCGCGCTTCAAATTTTCGTCGAAGCTCCGCCCCTTTCGCGCAGCGAGCGTAGCGGCGATAGACCGGGCGCGAGGATGACGTCAATAAAGGGGTCACGTGAGAGCTCTCTTACAATCACGCTCCTTGCCGATACCCAAGATGACGTCACCATCGTCTTTGTCATCGGAGCCCGTTAAACGACCCAGGCGTCTCCCGCCAACGCTGCGGCTTGATTGCTCACTTAAAGCAACGAGTGGTGACTTCTGGGGCGCTACAACGTAAAATGATTCCAAACTGTTTTGATTCCAAACTCCTGACGTCAAATTTACGTAACCACCAACGCAAGCATCTGGCGGTGACCCGCAGCGTTGTCTGAACAACCCAATCACTCTACTCGTTTAAATGAGGTCACCTTTGTTCGCTTTCAAACCAATAACATTTTCTACTTCAGCGTTTTTTTTTTTTCTTATTTAATTCGCTGACAAGAGGCGAGGAGCACGCTCAAGTGGAGAGGGTTTCGATGGGGCCGAGCCAGCACAGTGAAAATAGATAAGCGCACGAACAAGGTGGTGCCGGCTTCTCCGATTGGTCCGCTTCGCCTTACTTAGCTTGTGGTGGCTGGTCAAAAACCGCGGCGGCGTGCAAGGGATGGATAAGAATGCCGCTAAAACGGATACTCAGCAAGAAGGAGGTGGCAGAGCGATGTATGCATGCCGAAAGGGCTCGATAACGTTTTACTGCCACGCAAAAAGGTTTATCATGCGCAAATAAACACATGCTCACCGGCAGGTGCAAGTAGCGAGGGCCTGAGCGATTCCTTTCGGACGGGGCACTCTGTGGCTATTCAGAAAAAAATTTTCAATTTTGTTCGGCATATTAATGCATTTTTTTCGCGTACACGTCACTTTGACGTGGTGAGTTTTCGCGGTCTTGGGAGGCCGCGTGACAGACAGGCGAAATGGGCGTTGCCAGAAAACATTGGACCAATAGCCGAGGGCTTATGGTGAACAGCCGCCGAATCAGGAAGGATTGTTTCCTTTGTGCGGTTTAATCATGCATAATGAGTGTGTACACATTATATCAAACGGGCAGCTATCGCGGTTTTCGTGACGCCGCGTGACAGAAAGGCGAAAGTTACCAGTGGCCTGAAAATGTTTTCACCAATAGTGGAGGCTGATTGCAGAAATTGGAATCAAAACAGTTTGGAATTATTTGACGTTATAGCGCCCCTGGTCTGTTCAACTATAATTTTCGTATTCAGGGGGTGAAAAAGTATAATAATTCGTTGAAAGCTCACTTTTTTAAAAAGTGATTCAGCTGCCCCTTAAGGGGGCATGAGCCATTCATTGTCTTACGTGATGGACAGATTTAATTTTGAAGCATTAACCACTCAGCGGCGTTGAATTGGACATTAATGTTTTCCCATTCACAACTCATAAGACGTGCTGAGGTGTTATCGGTTTCTTTTTTTCCAATTGCTGGAAATTGGTAAATCTAAGGAAAAGTACGAAGTTTACAAATCTCTAACTCAGCATTGTCATGTGTCACCGATCTCGGGGGCGTGCGAATTTTACGGGAGATGGAGTTAGGAGGCGCAGGGCAGCATAGCAAACCTATTTTAATTACACTCAACCCAAAACTCCTCAAAATAAAACACAAGGAAGAAGACTAACACTTATACAACCTAGGTAACCCTAGGTTGTATTTTCTTGTCCTTAGTTCCGCCTGCGTTTGTCCTTGGGCGTTTTCCTACACGGCAGTCTGGCAAGCCACTCTCTGGCTGAGACACTACAATAAAGGATCATTATTACTGTTTTTGTTGTTCCGCAGGTATCTTTCAAGTCCGAAGCGTGCCGGATCCTCATCATAGTCGGTGTTCTCGCCGACTCCGTAAATGTTTGCTGCTTTGTTGTTGGCCAGTCAACTCGTAAGTCTCTGATGTCGCTGTCCCGAATGCCGTCGTTGACGTGGCAACAAGGGCCCCTCAGGTTAGGCCTAACTCCGGGTTCCGCCACTGCTCCCGCCTCGTTCCTTCTTCGAGTGCCGACGAGACGCCCCGGGGTGCCGTACGTGCTGGTCTGCCTCTGAAGGGGGATCCTTCCTGGAGTGGCTGGCACTGCCGTGAGAGGCTACAGCAGGTCCAAGGGGTCTCACTCGAACGTCGTCGAGGTCGATGGCTACACCCTGGACTGCCAGCGTCAGGGACTTCACCGAACCTCCATGGTTGCCGTCGCCAGTGCGATGCTGACACCATAACCTTCTTGGCCCAGAGCCACGGCGATAATGCCGGCTCATCGCCGCTCCTCCCTCGATCTCGGCTCGGGTCACGCGCCTCGAGGGCTCGTGCCGTTCGGACCGATACGTGCTATTCTTCCTCTTCCTTCCGCGCTGCATGCCTCTTACACATGACATGGGTCCTCATTGCAAGAGTGTTTTTTTTTCTCTTCAAACACTGTCTTCTGTCGGTATTCTTGGTGGTGAAATTGACTCTCCCGCTGTGCCTTGAGTGCTTTTTCTTGCGTCGTCATGGCTCAACACATGACCACATTGTCACCCACATTTCACCACATGCACTGTTCGCAATGTTTGCGAGTTCATTGTTCCAACCACTTTACATGTGTACACTTGCTCCGTCCGCGGTATTCTCTTGATACTTCATCATCCATCGCCCTACTCATAAAGCCCGCCCCTCCCCATTCTGTCTCCCATTAATGTATTCTATGTGGAAGCAGTGTTCTTACAAGGTGAGGCTCCATCATTCTGCCATTGGTCGTCTTATCTTTACTCAAAAACTCTAGAGGCTGGTGGTCCGTTCGCACCCGAAATTGTTTGCCAATAGATAGATGTGCAATTTCTTTACTGCACAAGGGCGAGACATTCTTGCTTACGGTCGAGTAATTCCGTTCTGCATTATAAGTGGCCTGCTAGCAAAAAATACCGGCTTGAGTCTCTTGTCTTTCTGTTGCAGGAGTGCTCATAATGCCTTGCAGGGGGCATCAGTGCGTAACACAAACTCCTTCCGTGTTTGGTGGAACAGCACCGGCGGATGTGCGAACTCTTCTTTACTTTCAATTTCAATTCAATTCAAATCAATTTTGTTCACGAACGCCTTGCGCCTCGCGGAGGGTCTGCGCGGCAGACACCGCCAACAGACCGGCCGACCCCTACCGACCCAAACCAACCAATGGGATATTAGGCAAAATAAGCGTCACCTTAGTAGATACATTTGCCACACACACCGAAAAATTCAACCGCTGCCACGCTAGTCGCAGACCTAAATGTGAGTCTTACCCCGGGGGGTTGTCGAAAATACAGTCGTCTTCATTTTCGACGCATTCGTTGGAACCATTCATGTAGTATTTCCCATTGATGCAGTCGCATTTGTTGCCGATGAGGTGGCACTTCCTCTGGCCGGGCGGACAGATGCATTTAGCGCAATTGCTGTGGGAAGAAAATACGGGTATTGCGATTAAACCGAAAGCAGTATTTCAGCTAAAAGAAAACGGGATTATTCCGAATAATCCCACTTTATTGTAGTTTGTTTATATATCTGTCCTGTTAGTCGGTTTATCGGCATGTAGCCTCTTTCACGCCAAATTGGGTCACTGGGCAGTCCATTGCCTAATGAGGGGAACAGTGGGTTGCAATGGTCAAGCAACTGGCTTCAAAACCAATCGTTGACTACCTTGGATCACTAAGTATGTGCCACTATTGCCCACTCTTCAATGAGACAAAGAAAAATGCTTTCTCTCCGTAATCGTGAGTAGATGTAAGCATGAAATGGCTACCGGCAAAGCAGACTGGTTGAGATGATACTAGACACAATCTTAAAATGGGTACAGTGCATGTTCGCAAGGGCGCACTGCGCGATCGCAATAATACACGATCTCGACCTCGCTTTTGAAATTCTGATTTTAACGTCACCTATGATTTTCGATATGTCCTAATTGACATATTGACATTTGAACAATTTAAAATGTACGTAACTCATTTTAGGTTACTAATTGGTCTCGCGAACTAAAAAAAAAAAAAATCCGAGCACACCTCAGCACTTCTTATCAGTTGTGCATGCGAAAGCTATAATAGTCTCCTCGCAGGCAAGCAAGCGCGTTGAGACGCTTGGCCGACGCCTCCTATATAGCACAAGGTCGGTGCACTTCAATCGGAGACGTGATGCTACCTTGCCCGACTGCCATAGAATCTAATGGGGACGCTCCCTATAGTAAGCCGCGATGATTTTGACGTCCCCGCTTTCGTCACGCTTTGCTTGGCAATGGAAGTAGCATGACAGGAGTAGCATGGCATGAAGTAGCAGTACAAGTAGCATGACCTAATAAAGCAGAGTGCACAGGTCTGCTATCTATAGAGGCGCTGGCTTAGCCCACTGGGTAAAACACTCGACTTCTGAGTGTGAGGTCGTAGGTTGGAAACTCTGTACCACCAACGTTTTATTGCGATAGTCAGTGAAGTCATTCTTTATTTTCACCAAACAAAACCACTGGTGAAAAAGGGGAGACGGCGAAAACGCTGTGGATACTGCAGCTTGACTAAGCACCGTCCACCCTGTAGGAGCAATGGCAGGGTTAATATACAAGCAAAAAGCGAATAATTATACAAGCAAAAAGTGAATAATAAAAGTGACAGGATAAACACAAGCGAAAACAAATAATTATTATACATTAGTAAGAAAAATATTAATACTACATATAGCGTCATATTCGCACATAATAAAGCAAGAGAAGACAAATGGCATCGTAGTTCTATGCTTCGTGAAAACATAATGATATCAAGCAATACAATTTAAGGAATGCGCAGTTACAAAAACAAACTAATTCCATTGGTGAGGTTTAGTGTTTTGATTTCGATGTCTTGCTGCTCATATGCGTTAAGAGTGCTTGGTAATGTGTGGCTAAGCCTTTGCGTTCCTTAAATAGTGCGTGAGAATGGAGTTTTCCAGCGGGGTTTATATCGATGGAAGTAAATATTTTGAGTATCTTCATTAAAGTTCTTTGTCTGTCTGTATGTTCAAGATTTGCAAGTGTAAGAAATGTGTCAAGCTTCCCGCGATTTGCACTAATGTAGGATTGTAGCAGCCTGCATTTGTATATATCGTTCGCCATAACAATTTTATGCTTAACAAAAAGATGTCTGGTGTGTTCAAGGTATGGTATGTTCTCTATTGCCCTAATAGCTCTTTCCTGAAGTATTTTTAGCTTATTCAAATTCGTTAATGTAGTGTTTCCCCATTAAGCACAGTAGTTCAAGTGGGCATGGAAGAGAGCTTGATAAATAAGTCGCTTTATGGTAAGAAGCAAAAGACATCGACAACGATTTAAAGCACCAACCACGCGTCTCAGCTTTAAACTAATCTGATCTATTTGCTCATTCCAGGATACATGTTCATTAAAAATTACTCCAAGCGTCTTAATTGACTTGGTTACTGCAATTTTGTATGGGCCTAGGGTAATATGGTGAGGTAACTGTAGGGATGTGACAAGGGCTCGAAAAAGGACACATTTTGTTTTTGTTTCATTTAGCGTTAAATTGTTTTACACCAATCGCGAAGCTTATAACAGGTGTTTGCTGCTAGCGCCTCGACAGTACCTAACTTTTTTCCAGTAAACAATAGTGTGCGATCACCAGCATAAATTATAAATTTACAATCTTCATCAATGTTCATTATGTCATTGATGTAAATAAAAATAATACAGGCCCTAGAATGCTGCTTTGTGGCACCCCGGCTTCAATTGGTTGTGTGTGCGATTTAAAACCATTTATTTCAACATACTGAGGCCGCGACTCAAATACGACTGAATAAGTTTCAGTGAGATTCCTCTAAATCCATAGCATTGTAATTTATTTAATAACAATTTATGACTTACGCGATCAAAGGCCTTATTGAAGTCCAAATATAATGCAAGTGTCAAAAACCTCTTTTCTATATTGTATAATATGACTTCTTTGTGCTAATAGAGCACTTTCAGTTGAACGTTTCTTTCTGAAACCATATTGACACTCGGTAATAAGATTGTACTTTCTCGAGAAGATATCAATTCTATCGTTTATTATTTTTTCAAGACACCTCGAGAAAATGGGGAGTATAGATATTGGCCGATAATTGCCTAAATTGTTTTTATCTCCTGTTTTGTATAGCGGTAACTTTTGCTAGTTGCATGAGCGTAGGAAAAGTACCTGTTGATAACACCAATTTGTAGATATGTGTAGTACTTCTGCTATGACGTCTAATACATACTTTATTGGTCGCATTTCTATGCCATCAGGATCACAGCAATTATACGGACGCAGCAAGCGGATTTCTCCCGTCGCCGTCATCGTCGCCGTCGACGTGAGGTTCTGTATAAAGTCCAAGAGCGATAAAACCGTCGCCACGCGTCGTATGCGGTATGTGCGAGTGAAAGCGCGCGAGGGCCGCGCGCTTTCCCGCGATAGACCGCACGAACCTTCGCTCGCTGCTGGTGCCGTGCTTGCTCACGTCAGAGTTTTGACAGTGGTCGCCTGCGGTCATCCAGTGTGATCTATTCATGTTTGTTTGTGCGTGCTGACACCATGGTTGGTTTTTCAGTTAGTAAGTGAATGTGTCCAAGTTTATGCAGCCGATAAAACTACTATGCGTACTCCGTATAGGTCTCTAATTTGCTATCGCAATCGATGCTTCGCCTTTGAGGCGAAACTGCCACTTCTTTTTCGAAGTTATTCTGCTCTAAATGCGTAACATCTCTACTTCAAACGATTAAACCCATCTGTCCGTCCGTACATCCATCCCTCCGGTGCAACATCATTTAGGATGATCGCTTTCAAGATAGGGCCCGTAGCAGGGAGTGAATTGACTTTCGTGTGCCTCTCGCTTCATCGCTGTCTAAGTGAAAAGAAACACAGCGCACACGAAGCTATCTGCACTCGGCGCACTCGCTCGCCATCGCAGATCGATTTCAAAATGGGGCCCGCGCAGCTGCGCTGTTTATGATGGTGCAGTTTATGTTGCGATGAGTACGCTTCAACAGGCATGGCACGTTATCCATGTACATTATCACAATCTATTTCGAGTGCGGGTTCCTTGCTTGAAGCGTAGTTTCCACCTTTGCAATGCGTTTTGTTGTACGTAGCCCACAGTTGCTTTCAAATCTCCACCCAAGACGACGGAGAAGACTCGTGATTTTGATACCACGTTGTGACAGTCTTCCAAAGAGAAGTATATGTTGTGGAGCTTTCTTCTTCCATTAAATTTGTGGAAGCTTGCTTCTCTCACGAACTGATTCGGCCTATCACCGACGTCTTCTAACGAGTCGCCATGGAATGTTTTCGGCATGCGATGTTGGCTAACCACCAGTGGCGCCGGTGTCACCTGGCTAGTCAGAGTAGCGGTGTCATTTGTTTGAGTTTTGGTTGGCGTCCCAGTTCAGGCGAACCACCTTGAAGACAGCGGTAGGCCCGCTGTTGTACGGTAGTCACTTCCGCCGAACTTACAGGCTGGTGGTCGGGGCTGAGCTCTTTTCCGTTTTGGTGCTTCGATTGATAACTCGCACATCCGCCAGAAATGTACCGATCTTGAGAGTCACTACGCAATGAAACAAAGCTATTTACTAAGGGCGAACGCATGCCCAGAACTCTGAGTTTCCATTCTATGGTAGTTGAAGTCAGTCGTGTTCCCCACTGCTGTCCAACAGCGCTCGAGACGTTATACTTTCTGTTCTGCTTCGTCAGCCCAGCGTGGTGGACTCGTGCGCGTGCCTTGTTGGCAGGTTCACCACCTGCTCATGCCGCGATTAACGCTGCCTGCTGTAGCTCAACTTTGCCATGTGACGCTCAGGGTCTAGAACGCGAAGAGCGAAGTGAGCTCTACCTAAATTTGGCAAAGTCGACACGCCAAAATATACACAGGCGCCATGCGCGATTTCTCGGCATCGCCTGTGCATGACGCATCGTGGTCTGTGGGAAGCGCTAGAGAGGAACAAAGCTGCATACGCGCGTCGTACGTGATGCATTTCGGTGGATGGCAATGCATTGTGTCGCAACATTACTTTATTGCTAATCTTGGTCACCTCGACACTACTCGCAAGATGGATTCTGTCGCAATTTGATTACGTTTAATTAAGAAGCCCGCAAATACACGCGAAATGCCTGGAGCGGCCAGTCGCGCGGCAATTTTATGTATTCGTGGGCTTCGTTAGCGTTCGGAAAACATTTTTATGTAGCACGCATTGAGCAACAGAAAGCTGTTTCTGGAGTTTTAAATGTTGCTCTGCATTTTTCTCCTTGACAATTTTCATGTTATTTTAATATTTGAAAAGTTGAATAATCATATAAGACTAATTATGTAATTAGGCGAAATGCAAGAAATAAACTGAGTATCTCCAAGCAACGGCAAAGAACACTACCTTGCTTCGGTCCAGCTACTTGGCATTTGCATATCTTTAAATCTTGGTGCATAACTTGGGACACCCTGTATAAATAACTTATTTGCGTCTGGGAATAAAGGCATTATTTATCGTGAGTTAATGGACTCCGAACATGATTTTATTTGTGTAGGATAATTCATATTTAAAGAAAAATCTCGATGCACGATAGCTGGAACAGCAAGCCGGTGTGTCCCCCCTTATAAAAATGACTATTGAAATGTTGTTGGCATATTGTTGAGGAATTGTTGACACAATATCCTTTCAATAATGTCTCAATAGTTATTGAACGTACACAACAATACCTCAACAATAAAGTTGTTGAGCGCTTCACAACAGTAAAGTCATTGACTAATTGTTGTTGACATATTGTTGAATAATGTTGAGTACTATTGAGAATCGTTGAGCAATATTGACATTGAATACATGTCTGAAACACACACGCATAGGCGTGTATGTGTTTTACACATATATATTGTTTTATTGTTCACTTAACCACCACTAAATATATAGAGTGTCACATAACTCGAACCAAAGGCCTATCTCTCAAGTCGTAACTGGGGGAGCTTGTGGCAAGACGACGCTGCCGCAGGCGTTCCGCTTCGTTTGCCCTAAATTCAGGGTCGGCGGCTTTTCGCTGACGTTTCGCCTGGGCTTCGGAAGCCGTCACGCTAGAATCAGCATGCTAGAATCGGACGACAAGCTTGGCTTACTAGAATCGGACGGCAAGCTTTGCTTACGTAAGATATGCCTTTGCTTACGTAATATGCTTACGGCGACAAGCTTTGCTTTCAGATATATATTCAATATCAATATTGCTCAACAATTCTCAATAATACTCACCATTATTCAACAATATGTCAACAACAATTATTCAATGACTTTACTGTTGTGAAGCGCTCAACAACTTTATTGTTGAGGTATTGTTGTGTACCTTCAATAACTATTGAGGCATTATTGAAAGGATATTGTGTCAACAATTCCTCAACAATATGCCAACAACATATCAATACTCATTTTCTCGACAGAGGAAGAGCTGTTGATTTTGTCTCTTTGGGTGCCACGTAAGGGGCAGTTCAAAGAAGCGTTACAAGTCCCCGTGCCCACAGGGGATATGTGACATTGAGCTTGGACCCTTTCTGCACTGCCTCCAGGATCGGCCCACATGAAAGGGGTGCCATTGATCTTGGACCCTTTCTGCACTGCCTCCAGGATGGGCCCACTTTAGCTACTCCTGTATCTATCTGCCTTTTGAACGTCGCTACTGAAAATGACAAATAAAACTTCCGCGTAATAGAAGTTACAGCTTGTCAAGAAACATTGGGAAGAACTCGCAAGCAATATTTTTTTGTAATTTGTTTGTAGAGTAACTAGCATGTTTAGTAAAGGGTTTGTGCCAGAGACTGCATTTTTTCAAGTTTGACTGGTTGCTCGGATGATCTCGTTTTGTTCTCGCAACTTGTCATAGTGGTTTTTGATGTGTGGCAAAGCCAGTGTCAAGCAGACACCATTTACTATTTTGTTTGCTCATATGTTTTGTTTATATCAAGTACAATGTATTGCATGTACGGTACGTTATATTGCACTCTACGTCCATACCACAGTTGTACTCGTGCCTACGGGCGACTAAATTTCATTTTCAACTTGCCGGCATGTTCTCGTTTTGAGTGCCCGGATAAGAGCTTTGACTTTTGGCTCAAGGTCACTTGAAGATCGCCGACAACGGGAGCTAAAAGCATTTCATGCTTAAAAGAGTAGGCAACCTTAAACTTTGGTATAGGTGTTTCTTTTCGGCACTCGCATCCCGGCGTTGGTGTTCTGTGCTTTGGTAAGCAGTAATAATTGATTCCTGATCAATTATAATTATTCCAGACACTTCAGTAACTCAACTTGAATTAAGCTTATGCTTTGATATCATGTCTCTAAGGAAACCGATGGATTTTGCACTGTATTACTTTTTTTATTTTTTTCCTAATTTATTTTTAATCTCGTCTCAGCTAATTAGTTATAATTATCCCAGACACTTCAGCAAGTCAGCTTGCAACAAAACTTATGCTTTGATATCATATCTATAATGAAAGTCATGAATTCTGAACTGAACCATTTTTTTTTCTTTTTTTCTGATTTACTTGGATTGCGTCCCCGGTCGTCTCAGCTAATTAATTCTAATTATTCCAGACACTTCAGTAACTCAACTTATAGCTAAACTTATGCTCTGATATCATATCTATAATGAAATTCGTGAATTTTGTACTGTACTATTTTTTTTCGATTTATTTTCACCTCCTGATCATCTCAGGAGGTGAACCGGAAGTACTGTCCAAAGAACAAATGGCACTCGACGCTTCTGCCACTAAAACTCCCGATACAGCTTTCTATTGTTGAATACGTGCAACAGAAAAGTGATTTTTTTCTTTTTCTTTTTTTCCGAGCGTGAAAGAAGCCCGCGAATACACGCAAAATTGCCGCACAACTAGCCGCTCGAGGCACTATGCGTGTATCCGCGGGCTTCTTTCACGCTCGGAAAACACTTTTATGTACCACGTATTGGGCAACAGAAGCTGTATCGGGAGTTTTTTCCTGTTGCTCTATAATTTTCTGATTGACACTTTTCATCTAAATATAATATCCGAGAGGCTAATTATTTATTATTAATTGAATAATAATTATTATTTATAATTATTATCTAATTATTTATCTAATGCAAAAAATTGAGTATCTGTAAGCGACGGCAAAAAACATTACCTTGGTTCTGTCCAGCTACGTGGAATTTGCATATATTTAAGTGTCGGTGCAAGAAAGTTACGAAAATTTTTAAAAATCACTTGTAGCAGCTAGGCACCATAATTCTTATCGCTTAGCTTGGTTATTCAAAGAAACGGACATTAGTAACACAAGAAATTGAAACTAATATTCTAATAATTAACAAAAAATGACTAATGAACTTCTTAGTTAATTATTTTACGACACATATTGCAATATATGAATTGTAGCCGGTGAGTTTGCAAGACGCATCCACCTAAAATGAATTTCCAGGATAACACCAGTTTCGAGATATTATTGCCAAAAGTGTGGGACGAAATACATTGGCGTTTTAGTTACTTTTGTGCTTTAATGTATAAAACAGCATTTTGGTAACAAAGTAAGAGTAACAACAGTGCATTTTACGGCGAGTTTGATGCGCATATCTCCAAATTGGTGTCATTCTGGAAATTCATTCCAAGTGGATACGCCTGACAAGCTCACCGGCTCAAATTCGTAAATCGCAATATGTGTCTAAAGTAATAAAATAAGAAGTTAATTAGTGATTTCTTGTTAATTAGTTGAATCTATGTTTCGATTGCGCTTGCTACTAATGTCCGCCTCATCGCTTAACCCAGCTCAATGATAAGAATTATGCTACCTGCCACAGGTGATTTCTAAAAATTCCGTAAGACTTAAAGATGACCACCCTGTGTATATATATATATATATATATATATATATATATATATATATAGACACAAAATTGGAGCACAAGACAAACGTCTCAACAAGCAGTGACCAATGACCGATGATTGGGCACCTCCTGGATTCCCATCGGCTTCTATTGTAAGTGGCCAGTGCCCTGTCTGTGTCAGAAAACGGCATTGCCTCCATGTTCAATATGGGCAAGATGGTGGGAAAAGTAGTATGTAAGCATAATAAACAATTATGTTTTTAAAGAGTGCGTTTCGTTTAGTTGGTAGCCCTTAGCGCACAATAGAATGAAACAAGTTTGGGTGATATCTCTGCGACGTGGTGTCCATATTTTACATGAAAGCCTAGGTCTTTTCTGTAACACGTAGAGACGGGGTGCTGGCCAGTGTGCTGGGAAACTGCTTGGCCACCACGCACAATCTACGCTGTTATACTTTGCCGGTGGCAAATCATAGCGCAGAAGCACAGGTACAAATGTTTAATCAATGGGACGGCATGCTGTCTACCGTTTGTCATGATGTCAAACTAACAAGCACGAACAGCGACAATTGTGTACATTGTTGGTCCGTAGTTTATTTCGCGCCGGTTGCTTCACGTATTAAAATAAATATTTCTTTTTAATACAAACGATGAAAACTGTGCGCGCACACAGGGCGCGACATTTGCGACGTTTGAATTTTGCACTATTTCCCGCGCGCTCCGTACGTGCCCGGCCGGCGCACTGCGTTACCGCGATAAAGAAAATAGTTCCTCAAGGAAGCTAAGCAGAAAACTTTCATACTCCTGCAAACCACATAAATTGTTAAGAAATACCTTTATATTACAAGATTTGTTAATAAATATTGCAATTCATGTCTATGAAAGCGTGGATTTGTATGCGCGTTTTTGTGTGAATGCGCGCTTGCGCTGTTGACTCTTTGGCGCATTCCAGAACTTTGTGCGTGCGGCGGTATGTGTGCGGGTTGCGTGATGAGCTTGCTGCGTTTTCTGTGCCCTTTGCCTCGTTGTGGCATCTTTGGTATATTTCAACCTGTTGCTCGCTCTTTATGGGCTACACGTTGCCTCGAAGATCACCATGATCGCCTCCGACTCAGCCAAATCGAAGGTGAGTGAGTGTTTCGAATTCCACTTGCTCGTTCATTGCGACGCTTTCAGCAAAATGGCGTACAGAGTCCGTGCGTGTCTTCCACGCGCTTCTGTGCTCGTTTTCATTACTAGTACTATCCTTCCGTTGCGAGAATTGGTTGTGCAGCACTAGATTTGTTATATTGAGCATGAAGTTTTGTCCTGATTTAACTTCACAGCGCGCTTGCGGCGACGTAAAGCAGCTATGTGGAGCCAGCTAAAACAGGGCATGTTGTGCGCGCCACGATTTTTGGCACGGTGTTCCAGCACCGATTGAAATTAGCCTTATTAATGAGTGCTCGGGTGCTCTGCCGTTTTGGTGAGCAGCTGTGTGGAGCCAGCTAAAACAGGGCATGTTGTGCGCGGCACGATTTTTGGTACGGTGTTCCAGCATCGATTGAAATTAGCCTTATTAATGAGCGCTCGGTGCTCTGCCGTTTTGGTGGGCAGCTATGTGGAGCCAGCTGAAACAAGGCATGTTGTGTGCGCCACGTTTTTTTGGTACGGTGTTCCAGCACCGATTGAAATTAGCCTTATTAATGAGCGCTCGGTGCTTTGCCGTTTTGGTGGAAACAATGCGACGTGAAATAATCCCAACTGTACTGTAATCAAGTATATTTCGTTCGCGCAACGCCGTCCATTGACGTGCATCTACTACATGGCGTGTCGGGATCGGCGAAAATATGCGCGGGGCGTTTTGCCGTTCGAATGTATTCTGCTGCGCTGTTCGCTTCAGGATCGAGTGCCCAGAGTCCGCTGACACGCCGTGCGGTAGACACGCGCTGTGGCGCGATAATAATAAAGAATTGCAAGGGCGTATATGTGATTCTATGTGATAGGTGAGATAAAAAAGGGCTGATGGCAGCGAATGCTGTGAAATCATCAGGTTATGTGTGGTTTGTTTTCCGCCGGTAGGCGCGCGGTGAACTTTTTTTTTTAGCCATTATCTCCCTTCGACGCCATCGAGTACTTCGCGCTAACGCCTTCGCGTAGGCGCTCTATATTCACGAAAAGGCAGATTCTGTGGGATTCTATGTTCTGCTTTAGAGGGATGAAACATTCAAAATAACGTCATAGTGTGAAGTTTCAGCCTTTGGCCCTTCAGTAACTCATTGATTTAACTAAGTTCGAAAATCAGTAAAGGAACGAGAAGCTTGGGCATATTTGCCGTGTCGTCCCACTGTGCTTCCGGTGGCATGTAGGCGTTATCGACAAATGTCAAAAATTAGCAAGGCTTTTTATGAGATAGAAGTAGACAGCTATGTCAGTAAGTTATTTTTGCTTTGAATTTACACTCTAAAGAGGAGAGAGAGTGAAAGGGGAGCGTATCCTTGTGGACTAAATGACGCTTTGACATAAGCTTGGAACAATGGTTTGTTGGTGGAGCAGTTCTGTGGAATGCTTAGAGAGTAAGCAAACTGCAGTAGCAGCAGTTAGACGGGGAGTAAAAAAATGCAACACTGGTTTTATATGAACGAGCTACCATTAAGATGTGGCCACAACAGTTCAGTAGATGATCAAAATAATTTTAAAATTTTGGAGAGAAATTAAAAATAATTTATTTGCCCACCTCACACTGCCAGTGGCAAGAGCAGCCATGCTTTAATGTTTTCAATCAGTCATTTATATCCATCCATTTATGTCGGCCTAATCGTCCATGTAGATGTTTTGATTGTTGCTTTTGAGTTATCGTGGCATCACATTTTAATACTGACATCTGTTTTCAGAATCAAAATGAGCCTGGAGACGCCACAGCCGGAATGCGAAAGGTGAATTCTTTGGCCATTCATCGTCTAGCGTCACCATGATCAAATGCACTGTTGCCAGGAGAATGTATTGCCGGGAGGTATTCTCCTTAAGATTTAGTAAAACTGGTAGCATTAAGTGCCTCCTTTGCGATTTTGCATAGCCTTTGATTTGCGAGTCAATTAATTTATTTAATGAGGTGGGCAGTTGGCACACCCTGCCTTTGTGTCTTATGTACACATTCAGCTGAGTAGGTCTGAGACACAGCAAGCGAATCTGATGTGTAGTGGTAATCGCATTAACGTCGACAGTTATCTTACTGTTTGAGCTGCTACTGCTGCTTGCCAACACAAGCAGCAGTTGCCCAAGATGGTGTGAAAGAGGTTCATTGAAGAGTGGCACATACTCTGAGTCACACACTCAGAGATCCAAGCAGGTCCATCAGATGGTTATTAACCCACTTCCCTCAACATAGCAGCCCTACCCATTCGGCCATTGACCACCTAGTGACACAAATTGGCTGGAAAATACTTAGAGGCAGACGCCCGAAAGTATGTGAAGTATCCTAAAAATGCTACTTGCATCAAAGTTTTTGATGCTTTGGTTTACTTACTATTTTATTTTGTACTGGGTGAATCCTTGTTTTTCTGAAGCACATGGCATCCTAACAGGATAACAAGCTATGACATTAGTTTTAGTTGTTTTTATTAGTGACATTAGTTGACATTTTAGGTCTGGAGCAGGCAGTATTTCTGTGATTTATTTGGAGTGTGGCTGTTGTGTAAATGTGCTTAAAATCCTTATACTACCTCACTAATATTTACCTAAATGTGCCGTTTCACATAGGTTGGAGAAGTGCTCATTCAGATCATCCTGGCACAGATTGCCATGGTGGACCAGGCAAGTGTGCAACGGCCTTGATTCACCATGTGTTCACAGAGAAGAACCTCATGGGCCACTCACTTCTCGAAAACACCACCACCAATAGGCAAAAAGAGGCTCTTGGCCTTATCAGGGTCAACGCTGTTATAGGCAAGTACCATACATACTTTTTCCCATTGCATTTTTGCATTCACATTTTGTACTTGGAATTACCAGCTTGCTATTAGCACAACAAATGATTTTCAAGTAGCCTGTGTCTGCAACTACGTGCTACAATAGCCTACTATTTGGAATGAATGTTCATTTGATCTCAAGTCTCTAACGCCTCCCTACTAAAGTGCTAAATTTTAAAAGCAGCCTTAACTGCCAGAAGTGATTGGTGGCTACAACTGACAAAGTTAGGTGTATTTGCACATTAGTTGCTCTACTTGACTGTCCATGCAATGAACAGTTGCAATGAAGCAACTACCAATCTGTGAAGCATGCTACCAATCTGGTGGTATATCGGGTGTGCGTAAGTAGCCTGAAAGTGTTGTTATAATATAGGAATTGTGGAGAAGCTATGCTCAAGTGCAGTTACTGCTCAACTCGAGGGACAGCACTTCCACCAAATTTCAGCAATCAAAATGGCCCTCCAGATTCTGTGACACAAAACATAGTGGTTTCACCTATTTCGACAGACCACATTGAATTAAAGTTGCTCCAGTCTCGAAGGAGGTCCATGTGGTGGCAGACAGTAGCCTTTTAGCAGAGGGAGCTTAAGTTATGGGGCATAATTGTTTGGTTGTTTCGATCAAAGCAACAATAAGAAGAGTTGCCAACTTCGTTGTCAACATTGCTATGTTTAGCAATGTCCATTCTATGCACTCAACCTATTAAGATCCAATTTATCACATTGTATTCTAGGATGTGGAAAAAACAAGGGTATTTATTTGACTTTTCCTCACGTTCCCATAAAATGATCAGTACTCAATAGGCCCTTGGCAGCTACTATATAAAGCTTCTTACAGAACATGAGGCATATCCACAGCTCCCACTCTGAAATTGTTGGAAATGTCTCCTGCTTTCTTACTTCAAGGACGCACTTGCCTGTTTTCAGCGTTATTATAAACCAGTGCTCAAGTACTATGGGTTTAGATTTATCAAAGATCGAATGAGCTTTGTAGGTGTTCATGTTTAACCCTTTGAGGATCACATATTTTCTGGAAATACGTCCCCCAATTTAAGCGTTATATTTTTATTCTGGATTGTTCTTCAGAGTGACCTTTCAAGAAAAAAAAAGGGTAAATAATTTTTTAGGTCACAAAGTGACAAAGGTTTCTTAGTGTCCGCTGTTTTCCACCATGTTTATTGTAGCATGCAGGGCAAACTAGCATAATCACATTTTTTAAATGTAATGACACTCACAAAACATTAAACTAGGTGAATACTCCCAAACTACTTCAGTGATGGGCACCATAGGGTAAAGAGAAATATCAGTTTTAGAAGAAGCCAAGGGGCAACAGCACAATCAGGATTTTTGTAGAAGTCGCAGAAGGTTACAGAATCTGTAATGTGATGCTTGGGGACACTTCATTCTTAAAAGGTATGCTTATTTATATGTTCTTTCGCCGCCTCATATTTATCGTCATGACCACACGATTTGTTTCCGCCACTCTACATGCATGGCAGTGACCCTCAAAGGATTAGCAGAGCCAGTCTACTTGCATATTTCTCTTGTAAGACTGAGCATTTGTTCGTATTTCTTCTTCGCATTTATTTGTGTTAGTGTAACCAGGTTGGCGTGCAACTGCAGTAAATCCTCGTTATAAGCAGTATTTTCTTTTAAGTAGAGAGGCATAAGAATGGCCATCATAATGCGAGAAGTGCACTCCAGTATCATATGAGCTCGTAAAACAAGTTCAGATATACCATACTCAATTCTGGCCGCATAACCGTATTTGGTGCAACTCCTGCAAGGAAAAGTGCAATAAACTGCTGCACATTTTGATTATGATTGTTGAGAGAACTAATTTTAGTTGCCAGTAGTCTACCTTTAAGTTTTTTCACCAACAGTATGGTCTTTTTTCCACCATTTTGTTCCTAAGCAAGCAACGTTCACATTTTTCACACCAAGGATATTGATGAAGTTATTCTGCGACAGTGGGCTTTTCCTGTTTGCCTTCTGCATATTGTACTAAGTGGAGTCCTCCGGCGCCACTCCACTTTGAAAGCTGGTCATTCTGCAGAATTGAACTCGTGAAAACTTTGAATAAACAAAACAAATGAAAGTTTCATTATAACAGGGCATACTGCATGTCGCACTTTTGCATGTGGAACATTGATCTTAAACCTCATGCTGTTTTCCATTTTTTTACAGGCTTTACCTGTCACAAGTTTCCTGGGACAAACATGGCCCACATTAAGAACACACTGGCCTCACTTCTCGCAAGGGACCTGAAGTGTCCAGAAGAGCTCAAGTCTGTGGACAGTTCAAGTGCTGTGCACTTGCAGCCCTCAACATTTTTTATTATTATGATGTTTCTAGTCACCTGAAAAGCCCAGGTTGGATGGTTCAGACGCAAGTACTGTGTTGTGATTAATAATTAATTGCACAAGTGTTGCGCTTTGTATTTTAGTACATTTTACGTAAATTTTTAATATATTTCTACAAAAGATAGTGTTTCTTGACTATTTTATTTCATAGGTATCTCGGGTCCTTTCATGCCAACACTGTTCCATGACGGCACACCATTTCAAGTTTGTTTGATAAAGTAAAAGTAGGCGCAGTGAGAAATTTTACAGAAAATTAGGTTTCATACATACACCTGAAAGTGGAATCTGTGCTATTGTCAGAGTGGTTCTGTTTAAGAAAAACTACATATTAACATATGTTTGTAGTAATGGTTTATTTTGCTATTTCAAAACAGTAAGAATTAATAGGTAAAAGTTTGCTTAAATTCAGAGTGCAACAACAGTTCTCGGGCAAGGCACCGATGTGCTTTCTTTCATGTACGCATGAAATCTGATTTCTTGCAAATTCTTTCATTCTAACTTGTTTTGCAGCACTCAAAAATTAAAACAAATTTCCTCATGCCAGTTCCATTTAAGTCTTCCAGCAGGTAACTAATGGCCACTGTCTATCAGATACAAATCTTAAGTAGTAAAAGTGAATAAATCGCTTGGTATGTAATGACCTGCCCAGGAACCTAGTAATGATGGCAGAAAATGCAACTGGATCGTGCAACAAGCAATACAGCACATTAAACTGCTGCCATGGCACAACTTATTGTAATTACCATGTCGTTTCAGAGGTAGATAACGTTTAGTGAAATGGGCACACATAATTTAACCAATAAGTAAGAGTCTCAGTGGGCTCATGCAAATAGTGCCATGATTATTAAGTTACTGGTTACCAAATAGAGAAAGCAAGTACATTTTAAATGTTTTTTACTGTAATGCTTATATATTATTTCTGTTATATTTATTTCAATTTTGAGAAATGTTTTACTTTAGGGCCACGCAAACTTTACATCTCTCAGTACTCAACTTTGTTATTGTATCAAGCTGCTGGCAGTTTGTAGATTGCGTTAGGATTTTTTTGATCTCAAGGCACACATGGCTGTACAGTTAACAAATGTTTGGCTTCAATAAACAATTCATCTAGAAATAAATGCTTTTTGTCCACATCAATTTTGAGCTGTTGATTTCATGAAGGAGTATTGATTTTGTGTGTTAAGCCAATTTAAAAACTGGCATAATGGTTCTGCTAGCAGCTATATAATATGTTTTATTACAGGCTATATCTAAAAGTGGTTTTGATCCCTGGGTGACCCAGGTCTGCAATACAAAAGTGCCTGCATTTAAGTTTGCTCCTGTCCTCTAGTATGCAAGGACCACATCAATATGGCATCAATGGTAATGCTATGAGACTCAACGTAGCTCAGCGGTATTTAAATAAAAGTCTAGTGCAGTTTTCAACACTACTGACCAAACAGCATATTTAAGTGGGCTCTCAAGTGATTTCAATAGTGATGTTCAACACTGCTCCAATAATATTTAAATGGTGTTGCACTATTGACTAACACTGCATGTTAGGCTTGTAGGTATAACATAATGGAGGCAAAAGGTGTAGTGCATCAGAAACAGGACACAAGAGGATGAACACAGACAACACACGTTTTTCACTTAACGTGTGTGTTTGTGTTCTTCCTCTTGTGTCCTGTTTCTGATACGTAGCACCTTTTGCCTCCATCAAGCAATATTGACGTTTAACGCTCATCCAATAATACTTCAATGGGGTTTCAATATTGATGTTCAACAATGCTTCAATAATATCTCAATGGGGTTTCAATATTGATGTTCAATACTGCTCCAATAATATTTCAATGGGGTTTCAATATTGACATTCAACACAGTTCCAACATCATGTCAATGGGGTTTCAATATTGGCATTCAACATATTTCAACAATGTCTCAACAGGTTTTCAATATTGACATTCAACACATCTTCAACAGTTCTTCAATGGGCTTTCAATATTGGAATTCAACATGGTTTCAACAATCCATCAATGACTTCTCAAATTGAAACGACCCAATGATGTTTCAACAAAATGTCGCGGGCCAATTTTCAACACCTGTCAACAATTTCCTCAATAATGTTTCAACAAACCCTCAATGTGCTTTCAATGCTATTTGTTGACATTGACCAATGACTTTTCAACAACTTTTCAACAATTTTTTTTGTAAGGGTGGTTTCAGAAGTACTGGTTTCAGAAGTACTAAATGGCATTGCAAATTTTTTAATGCGTTGGCATTCTTAGGATACTTGAGGAACTTTCCGGGGGGCTATATTTGTATCTATGTGTGTTTGTATCAGTGGGATGTAAGCACGATTGTGTTGCTATGTAGTGAAAAATGCTTTCTTCAGTCGATATCGTCTCCTGCATTGAAACACGGTGCGGTGGTAGGAGACTGTGATATGTGTGGTACGCGACGCGGTGCGATGGTTGGAGTCGACAAGAGGCAGACGACATGTAGTGCGCGCGCCGAGGCGAATTCCGTGCGGGATTGAAAGACGACAAGGTCGAAGTGCACGTGAACACGCGGCACAAGAAGAAAAATAACAAAAGAAAGACATCCAATCGCAAAAATACGCCCCCTGTAGGTGAAAGCTGCTAAAAGCATCAAGCGGCCATTGAAATAAACTCCTGCCATGCTGACATGGCTGCATGTGGCTTTTGATTATTTCAATGTTCATTTACTACTGTCAGTGGCGTTCGCGATTGGTGAAGTGTTAACAATGGTTTATAGGCTGTGTAGCTACTTGCAGATAAAGCAAGTGTGGCACGTAATTTTGCCACTGCCTGAAGTCAGCAATGCACTCCTGAAGGCTAATGCAGTTGACCTGAAGTGACCAGCGAAATAAAAAACTGTCATGGCACATACGGCCGTGCATGTTTTGTAATAAACTATCCCGAAACCAAGGGTTAGGTGACCGTTAGACAAACATGTCCAAGGCATGCGCTGTAGACAACGGTGTGGATGTCAGCACAAATGCCTGCTAACCCAAAGGGAGTATTATAGAATTTAATTCGCCAGTTCATTTTTACGCTTAAGCTTTCACCAAAAGTGCTATGATGCTCTTTTTGTTACCGCTACCAACTATTCACATACATATTACTACTAAATAATGATAGCTCTTCAGCTAGCTTACCTGTACTCCCTGCAACTGAAGCTGCAGAGCTACGGAAAAATTTCCCATAGTTTTGAAGGTCTGTTCTCATTGTAGTGTTCTCATTGGTCATAAGCCACTCAGGAACTTTCCCTTGCTGTCCAAGCAAACAACTGATCTCTATAATAACCACAAAAGGGTGCTTATACCTTGCCCTCGGTTTGAGAAGAGACTAAGCGACGGACAATTTCACTTCTTTTACGAAGGGGAGCAAGTAATACGGGCGAATTAGGATCGAAGTGGGCAGCCTAGGTACTACCATGTTATGCTCTGCTATAAAGATGTCTAGTCACGGTCCAGTAAATGGAGTTCAATATACTGCTAAATGTGTCTACAGATTTATATGCAGGACATATTTAAAAGAACTGCATGCTGTCTGAGCCAGGAAATAATTTTGCATATATGAGCTGTATATAAATGAATTTTACTATTTAGTTCCTAGAAATAATGCAATATGGGCCGGGATACCGTAAAACTATTCCAATCTTTTTTATTGCAAATTCCACAATAACCCTCCGTGATAGGTAAAAATTGCTCGGCCACCGCACATATGGGCTGCCCCAAGGCATTTTGACGTATCACGGAAGGCTAATGGCGGATTTATAACAAACATACAGAAATAATGTTACTTTATTCCGGCCATGGTTCCAAAAAGTGTTTTTGAGCTGGGAGCTTTGATTCAAAAAGCATGACTGTACTCATTGTGACTCTGGAACATTTGTGTTGATGTAATGGCATTTATTTTGCAGAAGAAAGAACACAAGTAGAGAATTGGGCTTGGTTGCTAGTATGCTGAAGCCAGGCACCACATTCTGCAGCATACCCATCAGCAGGCCTACTTGAAGCTGCGAGATCAGGTGAAGATATGATATAGTAATAGCATTGTGCCTTTATTGAGCTTAATTATTATGATTTATTTTGTAATGAATGCAAGGTTTTCATTATGTTGCTTCACAAGGGCACTTTTATTTTGTACAGGTGACTGCTTTTACTGTTCCTTGGGAAATTAAAGTTGTAAAGAACCATTTTATTAGATTTGCTCGTCACAATATATATATATATATATATATATATATATATATATAGCAGCGGTTTCCGTTAGCCTATGTTGGTGGCACCTAGTAACCAAACCATTGCTGATATTCTTGCAGCACACGACGTCGTGTTTCAGTGGCTGCCGCGTCATTGCGGTATCTCCGGCAACGACATCACCGACGAAGCTGCTAAGAAAGCACACGAAGGAGCAAATCTTGTTTATATGCCTTTATCGAGGACTGACGCAGCCCAACACCTAAGCAAGCTAGCGCACAGTATGACATTGGAGAATTGGCATACAACTGAATTCACCCCGCATCGTTTGCATTCTCTCGACCCGTCTATGCAGCTGCGGCTGTTGTCTGGATTTCCGCGAAATGAGGAAAAAATGATGTGCCGCTTACGCTTGGTTGTTGCATTCACCAATGCTTACATGTACTTGATTGTAATGGCTGATAGTGCCGTGTGTAATGCCTGCGGTGTCGATGACACTATAGAACACCTACTATGCTACTTCCTATCTTTTCAAAACGAAAGACATGACCTCTGCAACGTTCTCAATAGGCTAGATAGAAGACCGTTCACCTTGAGCAAGATCTTGGGACCATGGCCTCGAATATCACAGCTGCAAAAGGCCACAAAAGCGATGCTGCGATTTTTGAAAAATACAGGACTGAGTGACCGTCTATGATCCGGACTGATTGATCATCAGTGATAGAACATCAGTGATGTTGCTACGTCGGCGATATCAACAGCGGACTTTCTATTCTTCTCTTAATCTCTCTCTCCCCTTTTATCTTCCCCCAGTGAAGGCTGGGTCAGTTGGCTTAAGTAGTTGGACATATAATTTTTAATAGGTAAGGCTGGGCCAGTTCGCTTAAGTATTTTGAAATATTTACATCAGGGAAAAAAACGGAACCATAGCACATAAGACAGAATGGGCATGGAACATCGACTACCTTTAAAATTTAGAAATGGCACTAACATAGCAATAAATTGGTCTGTTTTTGGCGTCCTGTTTCCGTCAATAAGTTTGGTGATGCTTTAAGCGAGATATAATTTTTGCATTTGCCAATCCACCACGCCCAATGTGTCCTATCCCCTGATCTTCCATACCACCACGTTACAGCCAAGTCTAATGGCTCTCAGGATTTATGTCGTCGGCACGCACAGCGTGGTGTGTAATGCAAATTTCTTCAGGTTATACAGAGCGCAAGCAGTACACTACAAGCAATTACAAACTGATTTTTACATAAACCCCCGACTCATGCAGGCCATGTATCCAGACATGTGCACTACAAACAGATGCACATCCTGTGACGAGGTTGCCACACTTAATCACAAGTTATGGGAATGTCAGGACATAACAAACAATTCGGGCAGTGCCGACACTTCCGTCTTTTCCACCGCCAGCCTCCACTCGCGTTGGAAGACCGCACTGCTCAGCTCAAACCTGACAGTACAACTCTGGGCCGTCCAGCGAGCCGAAGAAGCCGCTTCGAGACAAGGTCTCGGAACCGCGTCCGCGACGGGTGCCCAGACCCACTAAAGAGACGCCGTACTCAAATCTGATTGATTCTATAATAAAGTTTACGTTCTTCTTCTTCTTCTTCAGCCTTTCATGGCTCGACTATGTTACCCAGTCGGATAATCGCTGTAAATATTCTCTTTGTCTTTTCTTACAGTCCTACCGCTCAGAGCGTGCCAGAAGAAAGTCGTGGCATTGAAGCGATAGTACACTTGTTTTATTGCAGCCTCTCTTTTTTAACATACCTCATCGACATAGTAATAAAGAAATTCACCGACGATTACGATACTCAATAATGCGAAATGTTAGGGCAGCCTTACATGTGTTTACATTTCGCGATATATCGAGGCAGCGCACCGATCACTGCACTGACTGGCAGAGCCGTGACGAGCGCCACTATGCAGGGTGTTTCCGCGAACACTTCCAAAACTTTTTATAGGTTGCCTGTGTCAGCTTGCACAATTCTAGTTCATGAGTGGGTCTATTCCAAGAGGCGTACATTACTTGCACAAAAAATAGAAATGCACTAATCGACTAATTATCGAAAGCTCACTAATTAGTATTTTAACTAATTATCTTATGGCCCATATTGGAGTTCACAAATACTAGCCGTGGAGATCGCAAGGCGGATCCCCTCGGAACGGATTCTCAGGATGACACAAGCTTCGAGATATTAATTCGCAAACTTTGCAGAGAGATCCATTGCCGTTCCAGTTACTTTGTTAAAACGACGTTTGATGCATTGAAGCACAAATATATAAAAAGTTTCTCCCCTTGAAGCACTAAAGTAACTGCAACGCCAATGTATTTCTCCGCAAGGTTCTGTAATTAATATCTCGAAAGTGGTGTCATCCTGGGAATTCGTTCGAAATGGATCTGCCTTGCGAGCTCCACAGCTAGAATTTGTGAACTCCAATGTGGGCCATAAAGTAATTAGTTAAAAACTTGGTGAATTTTTGATAATTAGCCGATTATCAATTTCATTTTTTGTGCAAGTAATGTCCTCTTCGAGTAGACCAGCTCATGAACTAGAATTGTGCTATCAGCCACAGGCAGCCTTTTGGTGAAACACCTGGTATATGAAAACAAGGAAACACCCAGTGTTCGCCGAAACACACGGTATATAGACCTACCACACAGTTGCCAATTACCGGCAACTGCAGCTTATGCAGCCCTAATCTTTACCAGGAAACGCTTCCTGCGAACGCTATGCGGGAAAGCGAGCTTTCTGGTTCTTCTTTAATGCATATGCAGTCTTTGGCAAGTACCCAAGCTCCGTCCTGCGAAAAGTGTAATGCCTGTATCTGCACAAAAATTCGTAATTTGCGTAGTTAAGACATTAAATTTGTTATAATAGTTGAAATGCAGATTATTGGTAGCTTTATATAAGCGATAAGGAACACTATAAAAATTAAAAGAATACACATACAGATACATAAGGCTCCATAGAAAATGCATAGTAAGCTTTAATAGGGGTTGGGCAATTTCAAATTTGGGTTGGATTAGCTTGAACTTTGGAGGTGGCTCAACTGAAATTTGCTTGTGGGTCAACTTAAAATTTTGTGGTGGGCCCCCTTCAATGTGGGAGTGGCCCAACTTGAAATTGGGGGTGGGCCAACTTGGAAATCGTGAGAGAGATGGGCACACTGACATTTGGGCTGGCCAACCTAAAATTGGGGGGCAACCTAAATTTGGGGGTGTGCTAACTTGCAATTTGGACATGGGTAAAATTACATTTGGAGGTGGGCTAACATAAAATTTGGCGATGAGCAGACTTAAGTTTGGAGGTTGGCCAATTTGAAATTCGGGTGTGGTCAAACTTGAAATTTGGAGGTTGGCTAGCATAAAATTTTAGGAGGGCAAAAATGAAACTTGCATATGGGCCAATTTAAATTTAGGAGTAAGTACACTTGAAGTTTGGGGGTGGGGCATGGCCCATACTACATTTGGGGGTGGGCAAATCTCAATATCAGGGTGGACTAACCTGAAATTTGGGTGTGGGCCTACTTGAGAATTTGGGATGGCGGAATGCCCTATTGAACGCTGCTGAGCACCCTTAGAGTTACGTACCTCTCGTTCATAAGCGAGTGAGTTTTCATTAGGCCTTACCGAGGTCCAATTAAAACGCAGGCGAGAGATTGCGCAGACACGCAAAATGCGCATAACGCAGACTTGTGAAAGCGACAGCGAGGGTGACATGGCGTCGAGCGGATGAACTCTTCCTTCACAGAGCACCCCACGCGCTACTGCGGCAGCTGGGGCTCCTTTTCGGCCGCTCTGCTAGGTCGAGGCATGCTCCTGCCCTGCGTTCGGGCTCAATTGGTACGATCGCTTTGAAAGGGACGAATGCGGTCGAAAATATGGCAATTGGCTACTAAAGCCTAAGCATTATTTGCCACCGGAAAGGCTATGAGTCGACGCGCAAAAACTACGGAAGCCAGCGCTCTAGTAATGGAACTTCAAGCCATCCACGACGCTGTGCTAGATGCCACATCTAAGCTGCCTACCATCAAACAATTAGGCATCTTCACTGATTCTTTACCGGCTACTGAGGAACTGAAGAAGGTTGACAAGGCGATGGAAATCTGCGACACAATACACACTATGAATAGTAAAACAGCTCACAACATTGCTGATGACCAGCAGGCACACTGCCCTCCTAATCCAGATCTTCCGTCTATTCCCCTCCCACCTCAACCCCTTCACTCGCTCAAGCCCGTAAAAGTTTCTCCGGCAGGACACACGCGCTCTTATCCGACCGTGTGTCTGCTCCCTCCCCCTTCACCTTACTAGTGCGGAGGAAGTTGTGCTTAGGAGGCTTCAGGCCGGGGTGGCCCTTACACCGGCTGTGATCTCTAGGTGGAACTGGTTGCATTTACTACTGGGTGCTACGTGTCCATGCTGCTCCGTCCCTGTGATGGAAGCAGATGCATACCACCTAATATGGACATGTACTGGTTTACAATCGGAACGCTCACGTCTCCTACTGCAAGCCGGCCTCCGCTACAGTGTGACAACCAGCTATGACCGCTATATACATGATAACAGATTCCACAAAACACTCCTTCAATTCATACAAAACACAGGCCTCACAGCACACATATAATACACATATACACATCAAGAATTGTGCCATAACGGCAAATATTTAGCGCAATAAAGAAAAAACTAGGAAATGCAAGTGAGCAAAATACGCAAAAGCGAAGTCACAGCTGAGCCAAACAATGCTTGCGCATTAGTAGACAATTCTCAGAATTTGCGTAGCTTTTCCTCCTCCCCGCATGGCCAGTGGCGCTGCAGCCATAAATGCGTGGACGCCAGACGTGAGCGCCATCTAGTGGTGCTTCAAGGTGGCTTTCTCCGCTTTCCTCCTTTCCTCCTCGCGCTGTCTTCGTTATCGCCGTCTTTCATCCGCCTGCGCTCCGCGCTCGCCCTTTCATACTTCGCTGTGCTCGTCCACTCGTTTGCTGAGGCACGCCGACACTGAGGCTGAAGATGCTGAGGCATGCCGACACTCAACACAGGAATGGGCACCTAAGAGCTGCACTCTAATAGAATAACTCTGGACTGCCTCGAGCCACCTTGCAGAGATAATGAGAACACACACCAGCAAACACATCATCTTCATTATGATCATCCTCAGCCTATATTTATGTCCACTGCAGGATGAAGGCCTCTCCCTGCGATCTCCATTTACCCCTGTCTTCCACTAGCTGATTCAACGTGCGCCTACAAATTTTCTAACTTCATCACCCCACCTAGTGTTCTGCCGTCCGTGGTTCCCTTCTTTTGGTATCCATTCTGTAACTCTAATGGCCACCAGTTATCCGCGCTACGTATTACATGGCCTGCCCAGCTCCATTTTTAACCGCAGAGCCGTTTAAGCGGCCCGTAAAGTGTGCCGCCTGCCACTGCGTTGCCTAGCAACCACATCGCGGAGCGTCGCGCGCAGTGCTCGGGAGAGAGAAAGAGATAATAATAGCGAGAGAGTGTGTGCTCGGGCAAGAGAAAGAGAAAATGATAGCGAGACAGACACAGAGACACAAATTGTAACCGCAACAACGAGGGTAACACGCAGAGGTGCTACCGACGCCATCCGCGCTTCTCCGTTTCCCTGCATAAGCGCCGAACGCTCGCGGTGTCCGCCACTGCAGCAGGCGCCTCTGGTGGCCGCTCGGCCGAGCTCTCACTAGCTGCGTGCTACTACGCATGAGCCGTGACGTCATCCCGGCGTGTCGTCTGCTGCGAGCCGCCCATAATTGTGCATGGCTTTCGGACCACTTCCCCTATGTGTACTCAGATAGAGCACTGCACGGGCTCGGGCTACCCGAAAGCCCGGGCCCGGCCCGGCCCGCGGGCCGGGCCGGGCCGGGTAGAGGAGTTTTTTCACGGGCTCGGGCCGGGCTCGGGCATGGTGTCTGCTTTTTGGCCCGGGCCCGGGCCGGGCTCGGGTTTTTTGACGCGGGCCCGAGCCGGGCTCGGGCTGTCTGCCAGTTATTCTCGGGCTTCTCAACTCTGAAAAACATGTATTTTTCGGTCTCGGGCCGGTGTGGAGTCGGGCTCGGGCAGGGCTCGGGCTTAAGGTAAAGGGGTGGCGGACCGGGCCGGGCGGGTGACGTAGATTATTTCCGGGCCCGGGCCGGGCCCGGGTCTCGCCATAAAAGTTTTGATCGGGCTCGGGCGGGCCACCAATGTAAAAACGGGCCCGGGCCGGGCCCGGGCCGCCAAAATCGGCCCGTGCAGTGCTCTAACTCAGACTGCAAGTGTTTCGCGAGGCGTTCCCCGATGTCATGGAGCACGAGGAAATGCTTATATGCTTCGTATTACTTAGCATCACTTCTATAGCCAGGACCAGCTAGGAACTGATCAGCTCCGCTGTGTCTTGAGCCTTGCACCACTAGTGCAAGCTATCCCGAATTTTTTTCTCTTAATGTCGATCAGAATATTGGGTATCCCTGTTTGCTCTCTGATGCACACCACTCTCTTCCCGTCTCTTAACGTAAGGCAAAACATTTTTCGTTCCATAGCTTTTCGTGCGGTTCTTAATTTGTTCTCGAGCTTCTTGCTAACTTCCAGTATCTACCCCAATGTTAGCACTGGTAGAATTCAAGCATTCTACACTTTTCTTTTTAACAACAGTGGTTCCCGGTCAGGATTTGACAATGTCTCCAGTATCCACTCCAACCCAATTTTATTCTTCTGTAAATTTGCTTCTCATGATCAGGGCACCTGTGAGTAAATAAACTGAATAAACACACCCCTTTACAGAATCTAGAGACTCTCCTTATTGAATTGTCAAGAGAGACTGGTTTGATGGACATATGGTGAAACCCTTCAGCGATATTGTAAGAGACCCTCGGGCGTAGCAATTGCCGGCCTGATCGCCAGGCTAAACCCGCCGGTTCTTAAAATTCACCACCACCATCACATCTAGAGACTGACTGGCAAGCCTGAATTCTGGTTCCATTGCCAGACTATTGAACATTATATTTGTCTTCTGCATATTAATCTTCAAGCCCGCTCTTACACTTTTACGGTTAATGTCCTTAATCATTTGTTGAATTCGTGCCATTGTTGCTGAATCAGACAATGTCATCTGCAAACCGAAGGTTGCTGAGATATTCGCCGTGATCCTGACTCCTATGCCTTCCCAGTCTAAGAGTTTGAATACTTCTTCTAATCATGCAGTGAATATCATGGAGAGATTGTGTCTCCTTGCCTGACCCCTTTATTGTTAGGTAATTTTCAACTTTTCTTGTGGAGAACCAAGGTAGCTGTGGAATATTTGTAGATATTACAGCAGAGCTGTTAGAAGCACACTCTTCGATGATCGTGTCCGGATGTAGAAAAAAAAAACTCGCATTGGCCGTATGCTGTATGTGCGAGTGAAAGCGCGCGAGAACGAGGGACTCGCGCTTTCACAGGGAGCGAATGCACGGTGGAGAGCAAACGCGACTTCCCAGTGGAAGGGGAGCGGTGGGCGAGGAGGGCATCGAGGCACCCTGGACTGTGCGTGTGCGTGCCCGCTCTCCCACTGGGGCGCATGCGGGCAGCACTGCTGGCCTGTGCCGCCTGTGAAACGGACTCTCTCTGGGCTCTAGCCTGCCTCTCCTCTAACAGTGTCCACAACGGCGTTTAGCCGTTCCGTCACGTAGACATTGCCCGAGCGCTCTTATCAGTTGCCCTTACGACTCGCCATGGCCCGGCCACGTGCCGTTCGTTCGGAGGAACAACGCAACGAGCGACGGGGAACTGGCGACCCAATCTCCCACGCGAAAGGAGGACAGGGGAAGGCAGCGCGGCGAGAAGGGGTTGCGGCTTCTGCTCTGCGAGCAACTTGTACTTTGCGCGACGCCAGGCGGTTGCGCGCACCGTATCTTGAAAGCGATCTGCAACACGGCTCCTACCTTTGTATGCGCTGTGCATTCGCCGCTCAGTTTCCGTTGAATCGATAGCCCGCATGAACCTTCGCCTGTTGCTGCTGGCGCCCCTGCTCACGCCAGCGTTTTGACAGTGGTTGTGTGCTATCACACATACAACACCCAGAACTGTTGTCGACTGCGGTGGCGTATTGCCCGCGTTCGCACCGAACGCCCGCGGCGTTGGTGACATGTTTATGAAGAACGTGCCAACCTTTGCCGTACACCTTGTGGCGGTGTGCCGTAGCGACCATGAGGCCATGGTCCCTGTAGTCACTAAAAAATGAAAACCACCGGATCATATATATTTCTCATTCTTTAATAGTTCAAATTACCAAATACACCATCACATCTTAATAGTCATAATTGGAAATGCATACTTCCCGCCATAGTACAGCTTCGCTGGTTCTTCCACTCTCCACCCAGTGGAAGGGCTGACAGCTTTCTTTTTTTTGCCAAGATATTCACGTGTGCTTCCCTGTTCTCCTTGATTACGCAATTACCTCTTAGCTGCTGGTATATATACTGAATCAAATGCTTTTCATAATCTATGAAAGTCATATAGAGAGGTTGATTGTACACCACAGATTTCTCGATTACCTGATTGATGACATGGATCTGATCCATGTTAGAATATGGAAACACATATCCATGTTAATGTGGAAACACTTATGTAAGCTATAAACGCGGTAGCACTGAGAAATGTAGCGAATTCTTTAACGCGAAAGTGTTTTATGCCGAAGTCCACCATGAACTTCCTGTTACGAAGTGACGTATTCTCTCTTGATATAGCAACAACATCGACAACTATAGCGTTTGCAGAAGAAATAGAAAATGTTGCTGCATGTTTTTACTTTGAAGCAGTTGGGATGGCTGACAAGTCACTGGGCAACATCGACATTAATTTAGAGCTATCACAAGAAAACCAGCAGTTTTGCGCGAACTCTTGCTTGAATTCAGGGCATGTTTCGGAAGTTCAGCGAAGGTACGCCAGACTTCAATTACAAGGTGCAGGATTATCACATGCGGCAACGCACGCTCGATACGCCAGCAGCCCTACCACCTGTGGGCAATAAAACTCGTGGCGATTCGATCGCCAGAGAGATGCTTGAATACGGCGTTATCGAACTTTCCGAAAGCTGTTGGAAGGATCGACCGAGGTTCATCTCTGGTCGTTCTTGTCAAAATAATGACGGTATACTACCGGAAGCTTAACACCGTAACGAAATCGGACGTATACCCACTGCCACGCATCGACTACTCGTAGATAGACTGCGGAGCGCCCAGTATTTTCATCACTCGATTTGAAAAAGGGTACTCTCTGATCGAGGTAGACGAACGAGACCGCGAAAGAACTGACTTTGTGATTCCAGACAGCCTCTACGAATTTCCCGTACTCCCTTTCGGCTTGTGTTCAGCCCCAGCAACTTTCCAGTGAATGAGTGATACTGTCCTCGCTGGACTGAAGCGGCAGACTTGTCTTGTGTATCTTGATGACGTCGGGCGACAACCCCTAGCGGATTCTTGCCCACGAAAAATACAACGCAGTCGCATGTGGGCGTTCCGTCGACCGCTGACGGCGTTCATGTCGAAACGCCAGCGAGAGGAAGCGCTCGCGTTGGCTCTCGGCTGCCCACGAAGAACGCTGGGAAGACCTCGAGCGGAAGGGCGGTTGCTTCTCGGTCTACCGTAGGGAGCCTACATGCAAACAGCGCTTGAATGTAGGCTCCCTAGTCAACCGTTTTTTTTTTTTTTCGCTCGAGCGTTCGAGGAGATCGGACGTGTCTTTCGGAGCTTTCGCGTCTGCGGGAGACGCTGTGGCGTCTCATGCAACGCTCCCCCTTTCTACTACGTACTGGTGCGTTCTTGCAACTGTGAGTGGACTTCGCCGAGCCCGTTCGCCTGACCGTCGTCCTCGCTGCCTGCTCGCCCGGTCACGACGTCGTCTCCGCAGATTTTCTCTTCGCCTTTTGCTATCCACGAGCTGGACTTGGTTCTTGCCATTTGTGCGCTTGTCTGACGCAGCCGTTTTCGCGGCTGGGATGGCAGGGGCGCCCCCAGCTTCACCGGCGCAGCCGACCGACCACCCGCGGCGTTCCCTCGTACGCGGCTTGTCGCGCAAACGCGCGGTGAGCGTCGCCTGCCCACGATCTCTGTGGCAGCTCATCGCCAGCGCTGAGGCAGTGCGGTTGCACCACGAGCAGGCGCAACGCCTATGCCGGGCCATTAGCGAACAGCCGACATCTACTGCCTACTCAACGACCACCTCCGAAACGGGGATGTTCGCGACGCCGCCTCTTTTGACGAACGACCCGGCCAAGCAGCTGCATGAGATCGCCGGAAACCTGCCTACTCGGGATCCTCCTGCTCCGCTACCGCCGCTGCTGCCTCCCTGGCCACTGCGGCGGCTCGGCAGACACCATCTACCGGCACCCTCGATACAGCCGTTGCGCCCCGACAACCCCACGAGCTCTTCGGATGTACTGCTTGCAGGGGATTTCGTCGCTGTTACGGGGTTGCGGGCGCGTCTCCCGTCGAACCGCAGTACGTCCCACTGCCGATAGACGCAAACCTCGAAGATATGGACACCACTACTACACGTAAGCGTTCGCATCCCAGCGAGCTCGGTAGTGATGATGAGGGTGCCTCGCGCAAGCTGCAAGGCAGTCGGGACTGCGCCACACATTGCATCGACGACTAAATTGCCGCCACGTGTCTCAGGTGAAGACGATCGCCACTTCACCCGGCTAGTGGCATTGCCACCGAGGGCGAGTTTCAGCAGGTTCTGTCAAAGGCGCAGAAACGCCGCCAGCGTTCTGCGTTGCCACCGGGCTTAGCCGGGATCAGCGTCCCTTCTCCCGGGACCGAGCCTGCCGTCCCTCCTGCCGCACGACCTACGGCTCCCTGCAGTTCACCTGCGCCTACTGCACCTCCTGCCGTGGATCCCGTTGCTACTGCCGGTACAGTGTACTAGAAGGGGCAGTGCAGCGGGCGGAGCCAGCGGCCTATAGGGCGCCTGACGCCGCCGGTGGCGAAAGAAGCGGCGGCGCTGCAATCGCCCACTCTTGAATGCGGTTGCTTGCTTCGTGGCTGGGAAGTGCTTGTCAGGTGGTGTTCCTCCCGCTTTTGTCTAAATGTGTAGTGCTAAATCGCGCGAATGGCTCGTAAGCAACGCTTAAACCATGCTTCGCCCCTGGGTGCAGCACAGGGTATTCGCGAAGTAAAGAAACGGTGAAGTTTTCACTGTTTAAAGCGCCCGCAGACCAGGAGCGAAGAAGCGTTTGGGAACGCAATTTGCATAGAGGCGATAAGAGGCTTACACCGGATTCCGCAGTGTGTGAGCTACATTTTGAGCAGCGCTTCATTGTTAGAGACTATGTGCATTGCATCAACGGCACGGAACTAGCTACGTTTAATTCCCCTGTCACGCGACCAGCCGATTGCGATTATGTACAGTTAGAATCTGCTCGCTCGCGATCGTAGACTCGTCTGTGCCCTCAAGCTCTGTAAGCTTAACAAACTCGATCCTGATTGCTGAACGTGTCGAAAAAGTTCTTTTGGATGGCGTTCAGTTGCGACGAAAACTGCCCGTATACTCTCGAGAGCGTGGTACATTCAAAGCGACGAGGATAGACGCGCTATAGTTATTTCAGAGACTGCTTTTGCTTCTGTGTCAAGAAAAAAGAATAAAAAGCAGCACGCATTGTATTTTTGATCATAAGCAGACAATACAGACTAAGTAAACTAAGTGCTTACGGGCAAAAATCTGAACAACGTTTCCAGCGCGCGCCAAGCATACACGAGCGTCGCAGTGGATCCGAGTGTCGTCTGCTTCTCTTCAAGAGTGGTCGATCGCAGCGCCGCCGCTACTGGCGCCGCCGCGGGAGCCACGCGGAGAATGCCGCCCGCTGCACTGCCCCTTCTAGTACACTGTACTGCCGGGTTCCCACAACTTCTGTGCCCACCGCGCCACTGACAGCCCGCACAGTGCTGTTTCGTCCGGCACACAACGGTGCCGCCTTTCCCCGTACCTCCCGCCTCGCCATCGCGCAGGCGCTCTCCGCGCTGCCTGGAGTAAAGGAGGTACGCGTGAACACGAAGAGAACATTGTGGCTGCGGACGCGGCATCGCCGGAATGGACGGAGCACCTGCTGGCCACGTCAGAGATCGCCGGATGCCCGTGACCGCGCGCCTTCCGGCCGACCGCACCCAGAGCAGCGGCGTGGTGCAAGGCGTACATGGCAACTACGCCGATGAGGACCTGCTGGCTGCCGTATCGTCGAAGGTACGGGTGGTCGCGGCTAAGCGACAGGCACCACCCTGGTGCTGCGTTTTTGCTGCCCCTTACCCCCCCGCAAGGATCTACCTTCAGCATGCCCTTCGAGGTGCGGCCCTCCCGGCCTCGCCCTCTGCAGTGCCTACGTTGCGGGTGCTACGGGCACGCCACAGCAACCTGCCAGAGACCGGTACGGTACCTGCGGTGCGGAGGCCCACACCAGACGCATCGTGCTGTTCGAGCCGGGTCAATGCCTGCATTGTGGAGGACCACATCCAGCCGACTCGCCTAACTGCCCGCTATGGCAGAGAGAACGGCGCCTGGCCCGACGATAAAGGCGTCAGCTCCCCACACATGTCGCATCCGAGGCCCAGGCGGTCCTACGGCTACCCCCACCCCAGCTCAGCAGCAGCTGCTTCTGGACCGCCACGTGTTACACCGACCGGAGCAAAACCACGCTGCAGCACTCGATGCTCCTGACATGAGGCCACGACCTCTACAAACCCCCCCAACCCCGCTTGCAGCAGCGTGTACCACAGGCAGGCGCAATGAAGGGGGCAGCATCAGCTAGGGCCGTCCCCGAAGGAGGCTCCTCAGTCCACCCGATGAGGAGAAAGACCTCGACTCCTCCTCAGGGCGATCGCCGACCTGCTGCCTATAGACAACCAACAGCTGCGTTCTATCTGCCTCAAGGCAGGTGGCGTGCCCCACCTAGTAGTCAACATGGCTAGTCCCCTCCCGCCTGCAGCAGGACATTGCCGCCGCCGCCGAGCGTGATCCAGTGGAACGCAAACTCGTTGCGGCGGCGGCAGGCAGACCTCTCCATGCACCAATTGCGGAGCCAGTACGATGTGCTTGTTCTGCAGGAGGTGTACGCTGCTACAGCCACCTGCGTCTTCTGGAACGTGGGCTACAGCTCACTCATCAATCACCAGCCTCCTCCATGATCGGATGAGACTCTTGCTGCTTCTCCTTCTTTCCCTTCCTTTCAACATCTTTATCTCCTTTTTCCCCTTCCCTGACGCTGCGCCGTGCTCCCTATTGGGCAGCAGAAAAGCGTCATTTTTCTTCTTCAATAAAATCACTATACTATACTACTAGTCAACCGCATTGCGAAGTATGGCAGCAAACCGGATTGGCTCTCGCTCGCTTGTTCGTTCGCGCGGGCTATTCGCTTACATTGACAAGTATAATCGATGGCTTCTGCGCAACATTTTTTCATCAGAGAACATTAAAATGAAGTTCTTCACGTCGAGAAAAAAATGTGCTGAGTGTATACGAAGCGAATGTTTATTCATAAAAGCGATGTCTTTTCCCAGTTATGGATGAGGAATGATCATTCACTTAAACAGCTTAAGCTTATTTTGTAGGGAAGCTTATTTTGTAGTTGCGTCTGCCAGAAAGCTCGAGATTAGCTCAACCTTTCGCAAGTAGTAAGTCCAATCGACTAGGTCGTTTAAATAAGGCTAATATCTTAGAAGAATATTATGCCATTTTTCCTAATAAACTAAATTATTCGTTTAGTGCACTTCAAGTCGTAATATTTTTCTCTATAGTTCAGGTTGTGCCACGCGACACATCAGCTATGTTGGCAACCAGCATATTTCGCGCTTGAATTTTGCACCCAAGTTCGTTAGCAGTCATAAAAAAATCCGCCGCCGGCGGGGAATACTGCTCAAAGTCTTATGCCTTCTAGCCTGAAGCTTGCCCACAACAGTAACAGATAGATGGCAGCAGCATTCCAAGCTGTTGTACCAAGCGCGAAATAGTTTTGTGTAAGCCGAGGAGTAGAATTAAGACGGAATCCTGCATTGCAATGAGAACTTCACGCACATAATTCTTCAGACCCACCATTTGGTTTTAATTTATCATCATCATCAGCCTATATTTTAGGTCCACTGCAGGACGAAGGCCTCTCCCTGCGATCTCCAATTACCCTGTCTTGCGCTAGCGTATTTAAACTTACGCCTGCAAATTTCCTAACTTCATCATCCCATCTGGTTTTCTGCCGACCTCGACTGCGCTTCCTTCTCTTGGCATCCATTCTGTAAGCCTAATGTTCCAACCGGTTACCCATCCTACGCATTACATGGCCTGCCCAGCTCCATCTCTTCCGCTTAATGTCAACTAGAATATCGGCTACCCCGTTTGTTTTCTGATCCACACCACCTCTTCCTGTCTCTAACGTTAGTCCTAAGATTTTTCGTTCCATCGCTCTTTGTGCGGTCCTTAACTTGTTCTCAGCTTCTTTGTTAACCTCCATGTTTCTGCCCAATGTTAGCACCGGTAGAATGCAATGATTGTACACATTTCTCTTGAACAACAGTGGTAAGCTCCCATTCAGGATTTGGTAATGCCTGCCGTATGCACTCCAACCCAATTTTATTCTTCTGTAAATTTCTTTCTCGTGATCAGGGTCCCTGAGTATTTGACCTAGATAAATGTACCCTTTACAGACTCTAGAGGCTGACTGGCGATCCTGAATTCTTGTTCCCTTGCCAGCTATTGAACATTATCTTTGTATTTTGCATATTCATCTTCAACCTGTTCTTACACTTTCTCGATTAAGGTCCTCAATCATTTGTTGTAATTCGTCTCCATTGCTGCTGAATAGGACAATGTCATCTGCAAACCGAAGGTTGCTGAGATATTCGCCTTTGATCCTCACTCCTAAGCCTTCCCAGTCTAAGAGCTTGAATACTTTTTCTAAGTTGACAGGGCTAAATGCTAGACCGCAGCTTTTAGCCCTGAACCACCAAATTTGTTTTGGAAATAAATTTGAATTGAATTGAATTGAAGCATGCAGTGAATAGCATTGGAGAGATGTGTCTCCTTGCCTGACCCCTTTCTGATAGGTAACTTTCTACTTTTCTTGTGGAGAACCAAGCTGTGGAATCCTGTAGATGTTTGAAGATATTCACGTATGCCTCTGTACTCCTTGATTGCGCAATGCCTCCATGACTCCTGGTATCTCGACTGAACCAAATGCCTTTTCATAATCTATGAAAGCCATGTAGAGAGGTTTTATTGTACTCCACAGATTTCTCGATTACCGATTTTAGGATGGATATGATCCATCGTAGAATATCCTTCCTGAAGCCAGCCTGTTCTCTTGGTTGGCTGAAGTCAGAGTTGCCTGATTCTATTGGAAATAGCTTGGTGAATATTTTATACAATACTGAAGCAAGCTAATGGGTTAAATTCTTCAGTTCTTTAACGTCTCCTTCTTATGGATTAGTATACGTTGGCGTTCTTCCAGCTCTCTCGTACACATGAAGTTGTGAGGCATTGCGTATAAAGGGCCGCAAGCTTTCAAGCATATCTCTCCATTTGACTAATCGACTGGTATTCCATCTTCTCCAACAGCTTTTCCTGGTCATGTCTTCAAGGGCCCTTCAACTTCAGCGCTAGTTATAGAAGGAGCCTCTGTATCCGGTTATCACTATTTTGAATGAAAGTAGCTTGGCTGTTTGGGCACTGTACAGGTCAGTATAGTTCTTCGTTGCTTTTACTATGTCATCGAAATTGCTGATGATATACCATGCTTATCTTTCAGTGCATACATCTTGCCTTGTCCTATGCCAAGCTTTCTTTACTGATTTAATGCTGCTTCCATATACGGCTTCCGCAATATTTCCCACGTTATAATTTTCGAATATCCCTTACTTTTATTTGATTAGTTCTGACAGTTCAGCGAATGTCTATCTGATCTCTAGAGTTGGACATTTTCATTCTCGTGCGTTTCTTTTTAGGTCCTTTGTTTGGGAGAGCTTACCTACTGGTTGCCTGGTCCTACCTCCACTTCATTGCTGCTTCTGAGATCAACCTAGTTGCGGTTTCATTAAGACCTCTATGTTGTCTTATATTCATTTTCTAAAGCTGCATATTTCTTTGCAAGCACCAGCCTGAATTGGTCTGCTTTTACCCTACTGCCTCTAGGTTGGTCTGTTTCGCTGGATATTTCACTCTCTTCACTCTCTTCAAATGAGAGAAATCCTAGACCTCACTAACCTATGCACTGCACTTAACCTTACCTACACTTCTACATCCTGCACTATGCTTAGATCGGCAGAGAGAGTTGAAATCTATTTCTTAGTGTTTCTCCATAGGGCTGTTCCAGGCCCTTCCTGTTGCGGCTCCTGAAGAAGATATTAATTATTCAGAGCCTATTACTTTCCGCGAATTCTACTAACCTCTCTACTGTTGCATCCCTAGAATCGATCCCGTAGTTACCAACTGCTTGCTCACCAAGCTGTTTTCCCCACTTTTGCATTGAAGTCGCTCATGACTAAAGTATACTGAGTTTGCACCTTTCTCATTGCTAGTTCAACATCTTCATAAAACTGTTCGTCATCATCGTGACTAGAGGTTGGGGCATAGGCTTGTACTACCTTCATTTTGTACCTCCTATTCAGCTTTATTACGACGGCTGCTACCGTCTCATTAATGCTGTAGAATTCATCAATGTTGCCCGCTATGTTGTTATGCACTAGAAATCATACCCCGGATTCTTTCCTTATCTGGAAGACCTCTGTAGCAGAGGACGTGGCCGTTAGTCAGCACTGTGTAAGCCTCACCAGTTCTTCTAACCTAACTAAGGCCAATAATATCCCAGGAAATGCCTGATAATTCTTCAAATAGTCCTGCTAAGCTAGCCCTCGAGAGGGTGCGCGTGTTGAACGTTGCCAGGTTCGTTCCATTGGCGGCCTGTCTTGACCCAGAGATTCTTAGCACCCTCTGCCGCGTAGCAGGTCTGACCGCCGCCTTGGTCAAGTGCTCCGCAGCCACTGGGAACTGAGGGCCATGGGTTAATTGTCGAAGTCATGAGGGAGGTAGTGGCCGAATACGCGCCAAGGAGGCCAATTCCTTTTCTGGCGAGGGAGTGACTTTGATGAAGCTTAGTGGGCCTTCTTAGTTTGGTTGCATCTGAACGTGGCCCCACTAGCTCTCGGCGATATATTTTTTTCTTGCCGTTGTCAGGCACCATACCATGCCTGAAAATGTGGGACTGGAGTAGGATTCCAACTTACGACCTTCAGATTTGAAGCCGCGTATTCTACCTCTGCTCCACGCCACCATACTTGTTTTATTTACCTCGACATATATCGGCAGTGCTAGAGAAGTGAGCCATTACAAATTAAGTCAGGCGTTTTACGTCGCAAAACAACAGTCTGATTATGAAGCACAGCGTTGTGATGGACTCCAGAATAGTTTGGCCACGTGCCGTCGTTTACTGCGCACTAAAACGTGGTACACAAGCGTTTTTGCATTCCAACCCCGTCGGAATACGATCGCCACGACCGACATCGAACCCGCTACCTCGTGTGGAGGTTTTAAAAAAAACGCTTAACCTTGGACTCGGCCGCGCAACGCTTGAAACAGCGAAGCTGGGCGATCGTAGCCCAGCATTTTCCGGAAGTGCGCGCGAACTTTTCATCTTATTACTCATGATGATGATAATTTCTTTTCTCGCGTATCAGACTCACGGTCGTCATTGCGCGTTGCATAGCGCAGCTTGCAACAACGACACCGCGTTCCAATGCAGACACCGCATGCCAGGAGACCCGCTCCGTTAATGCACCTCTATCTCGCTCTCATGGAGCGGAAAACCTCTTCACCTCCCAGAGCACAAACGTACGAACGCGCCAGGTGTGCACGAAGACGACGACGCTCGAACGCAATCATATGGTTCGCATATGCATGCTAGGCAGGCATGGCTGCATAGCATAGTGGTTACGACACTCGCTTTGGGACCGGGGCACGCGGGTTGGAATCGCGCCTCGGCAAGAAAGTTTGGTAGGTTCTTGCTACGCACCACAAATTACGGCTGGCTTGAACAGCTTTGCTGTTATGAAAATTCTGGAGCGGCAGCGCTCGCTACTGTTTACCAGTGTGGGTGAAGCCTGCGCTTGCGCAGATTTCACTTCTGAAACAATGCCGCGCAGACATCCGTCCGCGCACACCTTAAGTGCTTTTGTTTCGCGAATGTAAACGCTAGGGTAACTGGAAAATAAAAGATGGTTGTTTCTATCTAAAATAGTATATTTTGGCTGAGTCGTTATATCCAGAACTTTCAATAAATGTGCCATGGTATTTAGGTTTCCTTCTAATACCAGTGAAACAAACATATACATTCAATAAGATCTGTACTGCGAAATTAGCCATCTGAAAACATGGAGGCGAAAATAGCCCGTTTCCTAAATTCAACTATTCCCTGATGTCACTTCTTGCCCTGAGTAAGCTGTCGATGGCCTGAATGCGCTTTCGAAGCAGCAATGCCACTCCAGATTTTTCTTTTTTTTTTGTACATAGCAGCGCATCGCCATAGCTGTTGAGCTACCGCAGGAATTCCTGAGACAGTACTTGGCGCTCAAACTGGAAGTGTAAGGAATACGAAGTCTGACGGTGTCAAAATGTGATAACGTCGCATGTCTAATTGTGAAATTTTGGTTGCTACAGTTTTGCTTTCTTGGCCACCGGGAAGCCCAGGGAATCTAGACCCCTTGCAAAATAGAAGCTGGCAGAGCTCCGCAAAATTCTGAGCCAGAAATTTCTTCAATTATTCTGGAATCTGTCAAGATGTTCCTCGTTTATTCTTTTCCTTTGCTATATAGGCATATATCTGTTATTTATTGCACTGCAGCATCTGTTTTGGTAGGACGGCGCGTTTCCTCGGCGCCTTGGTTCTCGCAATTCACATTTCCCGGCTAGTTCATCGCAAGAAGTACAATTTAGCGATATTCTCGCACCTTCATATCAAGTGATGGAGCACCTATACAGTGCAAACAACTGGGTTATATACTTCACCTGACTTACGCTCCAAACAAAAGAGCGGCATCAGTCGCGGCTTCGGTTCTTCCATTGAGTCACTTCCGCAGAGAGTGGTTGTTGGGTCTTTTAACGTAGTGTGTTACCTTTAAAAAGTGCAAGTTTTCAGCCACTTCAGAATTTTCAGGCACAGTCCTCGTAAGTTATTTTGTCTCCTTTACATCGTGTTCAGGCACTTACGATTTCCGTGCACCATAGTTTTCCCTGCGAGGCGGCGACCATGGTTCTTGTACAAGCTCGGTTTTGACGTAAATTCGCGCACCTTTCTCCTATAAGCTCAATCTTTCAAAAGTAGAAATCCTATCAACTGCGTTTTACAAATAAGGCTTTTATCCGAGAACGAATAGTTTGTTATTTTGCCTATTAAACCTACTAAGCTAAGTAGTCTCACTTCAAGACGTATTCTTTTTCTAAGGTGTGCCATTCGAACTCTATATTTCGGTTCGTACCACGCAAAACACCAGATATACTTGGCAACCGATATATTTCTCGAAATGATTTTGTACTCAAAAGCCATATAGCTGGCATAAGAAAGTCCCACAGTGGTGGTGGATACTGCTCAAAGTCTTATGCCCTCTAGCGTTGAAGGTTGCCCACAACGGTATCCGGATAGATGGCCGCTGCACTTCCAAGCTGTGTATCAAGCGTGAAATTGTTTTGTGTAAGCAGATAGCAAATTGAGACAGAAACCCTCAATTGCAATAAAAACTTCACGCAATAATTCTTCAGGAACCACGAATATTTTTATTACTTTGACATACATTGTTGGTGCTAGAGAAGGGAACTAGTATTAATTAAGTCAGGCGTTTTACGTCGCAAAACAACAACCTGAATATGAAGCACAGCGTTGTGATGGACTCCAGAATAGTTTGGCCACAAGGCGTTGTTTACCGTGACCAAACAACTGGGTTACACGGTACACGAGCGTTTTTGCATTCCAACCCCGTTGGAATATAATCTCCACGACCGACACCGAACCCGCTACCTCGTGCTTAGTAGCGCATTGCCATATAGCTGTTGAGCTACCGCAGGAATTCCTTAGGCAGTGCTTGGTGCTCCAAACACAAGGTTGATGGCATCAACATACGACGACATCGCCTGTCTAATTTTAAGACTTTGGATGCTATTGTTTGCCCTTCTTGACCACTGGGAATCCCGGGTACGCATTAACACGTGACCAATAGAACCTGGCAGAGCTGCGAAAAATTCTGAGCAGGAAATTTCCTCAATAATTCTGGCATCTGTCAAGATTTTTCTCATTCTTTCTTTTCCTTTGCTATACACGCATATATGTCTTATTTATTGTACTGCAGCATCGGTTCTGGTCGAACGGCACGTTTCCTCGGCGCTATCTATTCTGCGATTCATATTTCCCGGCTACTTTATGGCAAGAAGCACAATTTAGCGCGCTTCTCGCACCTTCATATCAAGTGATGAAGCACTTATAGAGAACAAACAGCTGGGTTCTATACCTCGACTGACTTAATCTCCAAACAAAATAGCGGCATTAGCCACGGCTTCGCATCTGCCATTGAGTCACTACCGCTGACAGTGGTTGTTGAGTCTTTAAACATAGTGTGTCCCCCTTAAAAAGGGCAAATTTTCAGCCTCTGCAGCGTTTCCAGGCACAGTCCTCGTAAGTGATTTCGTTTGCTTTACGTCGTGTTCAGGCAGTTACGATTTCGGAGCACCACAATCTTCCCCGCGAGGCCGCGACTATGGTTATTGTACAAGCTCCGTATCCCTAAAAATTCTGGTACATTTTCCCTGTGATTCGCCATCGCCGCGACATTCGCATCGTTATGTCGCGGATAGTTGGTGGTAGCCTCATCGTGCCAGCCACTTAATGAACCGGTTCACATAGGAGCGCTTCCAGAATACCTGCTGCGATCTTGGTATTGTGCAATAATGTTTCTAGGTTTCGCCGTTAACTAGAGCAAGGTTAGTTTACAATTAAAACAGGCCAATTGCGATGTTTGTTTCTCATCTATATGGTGGTATCCGTAGCATTTTTAGATGCCTCCGAAGTCCTACATTGGATGGTTGGCTAATTGGAAGGAGTCTGATTCGTCTAAAGTATGAACGTGGCTAGAAAGAAATTAATAGTTCTTGCATTTTGATGGTAACCATGTATTTTAAATACTTAGAAATCTAAATCAAAGAAGGTTAATATTTTCAGCAATTAGTAACCTTAACAGCAAACGTAATTTATATTTCTGCACTAGCAGGCTTTTGAGTGATTGTTCCGTTTGGTTTGGGGCACTAACACAATGTATCTCGTACTACACAGAAAAATGAAAATGAATGTTCGTACTTTCAAAGGTAGGAATCTTCTCACTTTCATTAGCGCAGGCTGAAGAGATAAAACTTAGCAGTAGGTATCAATTTAAAACAATTGTTGTTGAAGGTCACACTGATAATTCCACAGCGACATCCCCTCCTCCTTAAGCTCCTTCCACCTGGCTTCATAGGTCACCGTTTTTGGGATATTGGACTTTGTTTATAGTCCTTTATGATAGAGAAACGAACGCAAAATCTATAAACCGCACGCAATGTAGACGTTTTATTTACCTAAATGAGTACTCTTTATTACAAACATCGGCAAGTCCCAAAGGAAGGTATAAAAGAATCAGCACGTTGGCCCCAATCGTGCAGCTTTGCAAGTTTTCATCCCTTGCGCCGGAAAAACTTTGACATCATGGCGATAAAGGTGGTTCAGAAAATTATCTCATTACGTGTCCTTTTATTTTGCACTTAGTTTAACTCCGAAGTGTTATGCTCGGGAGAGATAAAGAGAAAATGAGAGCGAGAGCGAGAGAAACAAATTGTTGACTTATGGGCTTTTACGTGCCATAACCACGATCTGATTATGAGGCACGCCGTAGTGGGGGACTCCAGAAATTTTGACCACCTGTGGTTCGTGAACGTGCACCTAAGTCTAAGTGCACGGGTGTTTTCGCATTTCGCCCCCATCGAAATGCGGCCGCCGTGGCCGAGATTCGATCCCGCGACCTCCTGCTCAGAGAAACAAATTGTAGCAGCACGAATGAGGCAACGCGCAGAGGTGCTGCACGCCATCCACTCCTTCTCAGTTTCCTCGCATTAGCCCCTACCAGCTGCGCGCTACTGCGCATGCGCCGTGACGTCATCCCGGCGTGTCATCTGCTGCGCGCTGCCCGTACACTGTGCAAAGGTTTCGCCTCACTTCCCCTACGTGTGTTCGGACTGCAACTGCTTCGCGAGGCGTCCCCGATGCCACCGACCACGAGGAAATGCTTACAGTTTGTATAACTGAGCAACGCTTGGCATTACTAGGTATAACTTAGCATCACTTCGTATAGCCAGGATCAGCTAGGAACCAGTGCCGCTGTGTCTTTAGCCTTGCGCCACTAGTGCAAGCTACCCCGATATCTTTAGGGGCGAAGCACCTTAGGGCCGAGCCTTGTTCCTCGTAGTCCGTAGCTATGGTGGCATGGGAGACCGTTAGGTATGTATGTATACGCATATATATTATATATATATATATATATATATATATATTATGTGTGTGTGTGTGTGTGTGTGTGTGTGTGTGTGTGTAGGATATGTACGCCAAGCTGCGGCTTCCGGAAGCCGAAACGGGAACCGACTTCCGGTTCCGATTCCGGTTCCACTTCTGGTTCCGCTTCCGGATCCGGAAGCCAGCTTCCGGATTCTGGATAACGCTTCCGGCGTTTTTCTCTCTCGTCCGTAGCCAGGGGCGCTGCGGTGCACAAGGGCGTTCGTTCCCGACGCGCGCTTTCTCGTCCTTAGCTAAGGGCGCTGCATTGCACAAAGGCGTTCGTTCCCGACGCGGGCTGTCTTTCTCTCTCGTCCGTAGCTGTGGTTTAAGGCTGTTCACATGGTGCGATCTTGTAGTGCGATTTTCGCAGCTGCGATTTCCGCAGATGCAAAATTCGCAACGGCCGTTTCACATGGTGCGATGTCAACAATGCGACTGATGCGACGCCCAGGGTTGCTTGCTGCCAGGTTTTGTCGCACACGCCGCATAAATACATTTATGTGATGAAAAGACATGCACATTATAATATATAAACCTCTCTTATGAGGACCAGTAATACGTGCGTTTTGTAATCTAAAAACGCGTCAAAGTTTAATTTGCTTTGGAGTGCGCAACAGCGGTTTGTGAAGTTCAATACGAGGAGAAATGGCTGACGTAAACAGCTGTTCGCAGGTGGTCGTTCAGTGCTGTGTGCTGTCTCGTGTGTGTTTTATGCCTGTGTCGTTCTTTCCTGCGGTTTAACAAATTACAAGAGGACCTATCAACAAGCCCTATAGCTGTTGTCATCGCATATGCAGTATTCGGAATTCAGCTGCAGCGAAGTTGTCATGTCAACTCACAGACCATCGCGCTACCGTGCTTAACGTCAGCTTCTGAAAACGGATGTGTGTCTATTGCCTCGTGATTGCGCATAAGCTGTTTCTGCTCCTAGCAATATTCTTGCACCGAACTTAGCAGCAAGCACCAACCCAAAGCTCACGTCTGCCCCTGAAGGAAACCGCAAATGATCTATGTGTAAATTACTGAACGTGCAATGAAATTTGTGTGTGAACGTTAATCTTAGCGCCAGCCTGGTTCGTCCTCTCGGCGCGTGTGCTGTAATTATTCATACAAGTGCTCTCTGAATATTTGAAAGGCGTAAAAGCCGACACCACATTTCTTTTAGGAGCTGCAGTCACTTGTGTACGTAGTATCATATCATTCTGACAGACATGGGCGTCGTCTAATTTCTCGTCCCTGTTGCTCGCGCTGTTAGTGTGCTGTGAATATGAATCAGAAGGTTAAGTCAATATGCTGCCGTACGTAGCGCAGCCGCGTAGCCCCACGGCTAACAATAAATACCTTGTTAGGAGTACGTTGTTTGTTTAATGACAAAATCGAACGCTAAAATTTTGTATACATAGTGGGCAAGTGTAAAGTAAGAAGCTATCGCAACTATCCGCTAGTAGCATACGTGTGCTTCTACCTGCTTCAGCACATCTAAAAGTGAGCTGAAAATCCCAGATAACCAAAAAGATATGCAAACTGGAGCACGTTCCTATGCTTCCTTTCCTGGAAATGAAAGCTAGCACCTCAGTCTGTTAAGCTAGCCATGTACTTGACCTATATTAGGCCAATGTTAGAGAATGCTAATTGAAGGCATTTGAAACTAGATTTGACCCAAAATAAGAAAGTGCAAGGAAAGCGTAAAGGTACAATCTAGTCTGGTATTCCCAAACCGATTCTATAGCAAACTTTATGCCTCCCCTGAAGTTCCTGCGTTAACCCAATGCTGAAAACAGGGGAAGCTGACTCCCTTTCTTGCTGTTTAAAAGCTGCTCCAATGTCAATAACAGACTGCATATGTTCTGAGGAAAGTGAGGGGCACTGAGACAATATCTCTAAGCTATTGTATGAGCTTCCACCATGAACGAGAATGGAATAAAAATATTTACCTTTGCAAGTCTCAGAATCCAAACATTCTCAAAATTTTGAGGAGCCACATTAATTTTTTGAGATATGGACAGTAAACAGTGTGCTGAAGTACAAGTATACACTGAACCAACTTGGTTAGGCGTGGTTGCGTGACCAGCTGCGAATGCAAAATCATCCGTTGCTGCTACCTCGAGGTAACTGCTAGGTTGCACGTGTGTTTCTCCTACAGTCCATGTACCTGGCAAGGGGAATGGTCATACGTAGTCCCATTGCAGCATTGGCCTGCGTTTTTTTTTTCAATAGGTGGTGGGCTAGCTGATTCCGTCTGTTTATGTATATCATTTTGCGTGCATTCTTATGTGCATGTGTTCGTATCATGTTCTGATTGTTATACTTTCAGTGATGCAAGCATTTTTTTAATATATTGCACCACAGTCATTTATTCAACTTTTGTGTTGAAATGTGCAAAATGTGGCCACCCAGTAATGGACCAGGACAGCCAGCAGGATTGGCAAAAAATATGATGCAGATCCAATGCACTTGCTTGAATCGACATGAGGCGAAGCTTTCTCGCAACGGTCAGTTAAACTCTATAGAAAACTAACTGCAATGTGTACAGTTGTCCTTATTTCGCCCGATGCAACACATACTCATATGCAATGTTTGGTTATTCGCCGCACAGGTCACATAATATAATTTTATACATAGCATGATGAACTCACTCAAACGTCGGTTCACTAAGACTTCGAACTAACCATGAGTCTGAGTTCGTGTGAGCCTGACTGAGTAGAATTTTGGTGAATACGAGTAAGAGCAAGCTTAGTTGAGTAAAACTTTTAGTGAATATTGTCATGTGGTAGTCAGTGCAAGCTCATCTGAGTAAATTTAGTGAATATGAGTCAAAGCAAGCTCGGCAAGTAGATTTTTGTTGAATATGACTCAGTGCAAGCTCGCCTGAGTAGAATTTTGATGAATATAAGTCAGAGCAAGCTCATCTGAGTATAATTTTGGCGAATATGAGTCAGAGCGAACTCGGAAAGTAGATTTTTTGGTGAATATGACTCAGTGCAAGCTCGCCTGAGTAGAATTTTGATGAATGTAAGTCAAAGCAAGCTCATCTGAGTATAATTTTGGTGAATATGAGTTAGAGCAAGCTCGGCAAGTAGCTTTTTGGTGAATATAAGTGCAAGCTCGCCTGAGTAGAATTTGGATGAATATAAGTCAGAGCAAGCTCAGTTTAGCAGAATTTTGGTGAATATAAGTCAGAGCAAGCTCGGCTAAGTAGATTTTTGGTGACTATGACACGGTGCAAGCTTGCCTCAGTAGAATCTTTGCGAATATTAGATCAAGCTCGGCCAAGTATAATTTTGGTGAATATGAGTCGGAGCAAGCTGGGTTAAGTCGAATATTGGGTGAATATGACTCCGAGCAAGCTCGACTTAGTAATGATGGGATATGGCTATACGAGTTTATGTAGAGTACTGCAATATGTTACAACCAGCATAAACAAAAGTAATTCGATGCACGGAAGTAAGCGAAATGTGCAATTACCTTTTAATGTGAGGGTTAATACAGATGCAGTAAGGATACAAAGTCTGCAACACACTCAAGGTTTATTTGTTTTTGTGCAGGAGAAAAATTATTCATCAGAAAAATGAAAAAAAACTGTTTAAATATTGCTTCGAAAAGAAATGACAATACGGTTTATTCCCAGTCAAAGCGTTAAATATGCTGTTGTAGAACATTCATTACGATATATACTTTGCACGTTCGCTATGCGAGCTTGATAAGCAGTCGCGTCTCGCAGCGGAATAGCAGAACCTTGAAATGAGATAATTCATTGGGATTGAAAATGCACATGAAAGCTGAAACCAACCGACTGCAACTAAATGGTCGAGCGTATAGCGTGACCTATTGACCGTAGCATTTGTCCGGAGCTGCATATTCTTTAAATTGTTCCGTCCGTAAAAGCATACCGCGCTAAAACTGACGTTTTCGTATATCGCGAGTTGTCTCCAGAACCAGAAAATTGGGACGACATCCGAAGGCCATGCCTTACCGTGAGAGACACCTCGTAGTTTTTACCAACTCGCAGCGCGTGTGAATAACAGAAAATCACGCAAAAATACGTACTATCAGCACCCGAAGCCTACCTAAAAAACAGCGTCGCCAGATTAGCAACGTAGCGTGTAAACAAACGCATAGAAATCACAGAACCGAATCAGACCAACGGGTTTTTTATCTGCACTGTTCGCGTGTCGGTGCTGATGTTACGTACCGATTGCGCAATCCAAGGGTCCACTCAATTAGTTGCACTGTTCGAGGCTTGTTGAGCCAATATTCATAGACAGAAAAGTACCTATAAACGTTGCGTTGAGCGACCGCTGCCATTTACAAAACAGACGGCGAAATAGCTCTCGGCGCAATTTCGACGGAAAATCGCAGCGATTGCTGCGACATTGCGACCAACCGGTTAGTGGCAACCGAAAATCACAGAATCGGCCCTGCGAGTGCGATTTTCGTCGCATGCGACGGAAATCGCACTTCCGGTGCGAACTCTCACTGCAATATCGCACCATGTGAAACGGCCTTTACCCGAATGATCCCCCGGTGCTTCGCCCACTCATCATATTCACTTCGTGGACATGCGGTGATTTTTTTTCTAGCAAGTATACCCAAGCATTTTTTTTCCTTCAGTCATTGAAACGCGGCATGTTCTCCGAAGAGATGTTGACAATGTTTAATCGGTTAATATACACTATGTGCAAGCTATCCTGGGCCAACCTCCTTAAACAATGAGGGTATACGATACGAAGGGACTAACTTTGCTTTGTTCTTAGTCGCCTTTTGCGAACCGGATAATTTCTCTCTTGTCACTATTCAGCTGATTAGTCAAATTATTCACCTAAATACTAAATACTTCAATATTTCCGCAAAACAAGGAGTCAAACACAACACTGGAGACCTCCCGCTCGCTACACTTATCCTGGTTATTTTTTTATGTTGTGTGTTTCAATGTTCTACCAGCAAGGCATGAATGTGAATGCCGAGCGAGTGTGTGCCCGCGCGCATTGTGCGCGCGACATCAGCACTCACAAAAGCAGTTGCAAAGAACTAACACTACTATCCGGCTGTGTTGGATGCCGTGTAAGTGTGACAAGGCAGCGGGCTAAACTGATCTTTGCATCAATCCTGCACCTCATTGTCGCCCTAAGCCTGTGCGTAATCATCTAGTATATATCACGCAGCTACATACTTAAAGCAGAATCCAACATTTACACCAAGGTCGTATGTGACTTTCGTGCCCGCTAAGTCCAGCCATTCCGAATAGTTAGCAGTTCGAAAGCCATTGCGAAAGCGCTGCTCTCATGCACGCAAAGTAGACGACGCGTGCTCACTTCACACTCTAGTTCCCGTTTTGCCGACAATTCTGAAACGCGGAAAATGTAATTTGGATAACTGCAGCATTTGGATAACTGCAGCAAGCTCGAAACTGTTTAATGCAACGTTTTCAAATGCGAAGCACAATTGGATATTCCAGTTTATACATATTGTTACGCGGTGTTTGTTGAAGTGTATTGAAGTGTATATTGAAGTGTTTATTACCTTAGGCAAATGATTTTGACGAATTAGCCAATCAATGATAAAAAAAACGTTGATGGGGTTTCTGCAAGGCGACTTTTACAAAAACAACGTTAGTCCCATCATTGTATCTCGGAACCTCCTTCTTTAAATAGATTGTACCCCGTTAGGTGGTAGACACGCTACATGTCCCTTATGTAATCGCATGTAGAGCTTTTGGTGGACTAGGCTACGAATAATGTAGAAAAGACAATATTGATGCCTTGCATATGCCCTGCAGTGTTGCGGAATGGGTGCCCCCATTCCATTCCAATTCCATTCCGGGGAATTAGAACTTGCTGCAATTCCATTCCTTTCAATTCCTCGGAATGAAAAAACTTAGATCATTCCCACTCCGGGAATGGACAGGTAGTTCAGTTCCATTCCTGTAATTCCTCAACGTAGCGAAGGCATCTTGACAGTTTTATCGAGTTACCGATGAACGCACCATAAGGCTGATGTCATCAGACGCGTTAAGATGACAGTTGACAAGAACTTTATTGAAAGGTCCTGAGGAAAAAGATTGGGGGAGACGTGTTAAGAACTGCAAAAATACGCAAACACGTTACGAAGGTCGAGGAATAGTAGCTTCGTGACATATCTCGTGCAATACAATCACCCTACTAATTCCCATAGGGGCAGCTCTCCCGCTACCTATAGTATTTGCATGGTCAGCATGTTTTAACGGCTTGTGATGTTTTAATATTTTTAAGCTAAAATGTGTTCATGCTAAAGTGACGACATAGCGTAATTTATGCTGACAAAAGCGGCATTCAAGCAGACCTTATATTCGCTAAGCAGTTTTGTCACGCGTCTGGAGCGGTCGTGAATATTGAGAAACTAATATTCGGTTAATAGCGAACAGAACCCTCCAGATCTGCTGGCATTAGTTTGAACAGTGCCCCACTCCAGCACCTTGCCATCCCTTTGCATCAAATATGGAACACTGGGCCGCCCTGCTCGTCACTGCTCAAGTATGTCAAGCGAGTACGTTGTGAGACGGCGCGCTAGCTGGTATGCGAAGCTAGCAGTGAACACAAGCATCGCGCCAGCATCAATACGCATCAGAACTTAAAGAAGCGCATTGTGGAATATGCGTCCGAGTCGCCGACGGCGATACAAGCAAATATGGAGCGGGCACGATTGAAAAAGTACGCCGTAAGACCCGCACGAGCTCTAAAATAAGTTCATTGTGCAACCTTCTAATGCGTGAATAAATGTAAGTTCTGTATTTTATTACGTCATTTGTTTGCCGTAGTGCCAGTGTTGCCAGGTCCGAAGAGGTGGCGTAGCCAAAAGCTAGAGAAGTTGTAGCCCAAATGTAGCCAAACACAAAAAAAGTTGTCGCAGTTTCACCTGAAAGGCGAAGCATCAATTGCGATAGCAAATTGTAGAGAGCTGTACGGAGTAATGATAGTAGCTTTATCAGCTGTATAAACTTGGACATGCAGCAGCACCGGCAACACGCACAACTGTTGTCGACGCCGTCGGCGTTTTGCCCGCGTTCGCACAAAATGCGTGCGGCGTTAGTGACTGTTGCCGGAGCCTCTGATATAAATAGGCACTTGGTGCTGCAGCTAAACGTCGCTTCTCTTCCCTCCCCCTCCCACCCACGGCCTTTCGTGCGTCCGAAGAAGGCGCGTTTGCTCTACATATATGGTGATTGTAAAGGAGGAAAGAGACGCCTACTTCTGCAGCCCTTAACGCACGGCGCAGAACGCGCGTTTGTTCTCCACCGTGGGTTCACTCCCCGTGAAAGCGCGCGTCCCTCCCGCCCTTTCACTCGCACATACAGCGTTTGGCGGCGCGCAGCGACGATTTCATCTCCATTGACGTCATACGGAACCTCACGGCGACGGCAACGGCGACGGCAGAAATCTGCTTTGGAGTGTCCATATAATTGCTATCGCAATAAAACAAAGAAGTGAAGGGTGGGGAGACAGTAAGCGGCCGGGGCTAAGGCACCGCCGAGATTTTTAAAAAAAATCACAAGGCGTAAGCGGGACGTGGGAGTATGCCGCCGCCATAGTTCCGCACGACGGATACCAACGGCATAGAACCCGGTTAAGTGAAGAATCGAGACAAATGTCGGAGCGACTCCGTCGATAAGGACAGAATTGTGCTAGGCGCGTTGCTTATAAATGTGCCGTGCTTGTAATCAGCCAAGCCGTTTTAAAAATACTTCTTTATGGTTAAGGCCGTCGTCTTGATGTGGCTGACATCAAGCAATCGGGATAGGATATAAAAAAGCGCGGAGTCAAATTTATGACCTCGATCAGTTGTGACGGTCGTGGGAACTCCGCAGCGGCTAATCCACACGGTGATTAAGCCGCAGGCGACTGACTCTGCCGCGATATCACTGTGTGGTAGTGCCTCAGGCCATCAGGTGAACTGGTCTGTGCATGTCAATATATATCGGCTCAGGCGCGGATCCAGGGGGATGTCCGGATGTCCTGACTCCCCCCCCCCCCAGATTTCTGTATCGCCCCCTCGCTGACAGGGGGATGACCCTGTCGAAAAAAAAATATGGCCACCAGCATTCTTCAAAAGTATTTTTCGCGAGTACCAGTGGTATCAGCCTTGTAGAAGTAAAGCTAGCTCCCTCACAAGTATAGTTGTATTCCGTAGGAGTGTGGTGTCGCAAAGTTGCCGTAGTTATTTTTTCTCATGAACACCTTGGACCTCCTGGCGCCTGCCGTGCCTTACTCGTCCCGTCGGTGGCGTCGAATGAACGAGGGGACGCCCCTTTTGCCAAACACGCCGAGGTCCGCTCGAGCGCCTTCGCGCCTGATTAACTTAGTTTCCCCTTGGGGTGTCAACGGTTGCCTCATTGGCTGTCATCGGTTCCGCGACCAACCTGCTTAATGAAAGAGATCTCTTGCTGAATGAAGTGTTCATATATAAATAATAACAACCAACAGCTAAACTAAGAACTACGCATAGGCAACTTTTTTTAACTGTAGCACTCATTGTGATCACAGTTACAAGTTTACAATATCCAGTACGAGCACAGTGCCGTTCGTACGCTACAAGTTTTTCATTGTAACTTCGCAGTTTTATTGTCGTACATTAAGCATAGGAGGCTCAAGCCCGCCGGATCCGTTTATCTGAGTGGGCGTTCTCGCGGAGCGGGGCGAAGCCTCGAGCCGCGGCTGCGAAGTCGGGGAGCGTGACGTCAGCGGCCAACGCCAGCGCGCGGGCCTAGGATGGCGTCGCGTGGTTAGAGAAATGGGAGCAGATGCGCGCCTTGTGTAAAAGGATGACGTCGCGTGGGAAACAAAACATGAAGACGCTGGCTCGCGCTCTCGCCTACTACGCCACATCGTTATTCTTGTAGGTGGCGTCGTGAGTCTTCATACGCGGTGATTCGCATATCGTAAACAACCAGCGTAGTGGTTGCTGCGTTGGAGCGGAGCGTTACGCCCGTATTCAAGAACGTTCCTCTAGACAACACACCACCACGACTCAAGAGAGAAGATGGCACCGCCATCCCTCCACAGAAGTGGTCATTGAGCTTCATGATCATTCACGGGAATTCATGAGAATTGTCGCGTCTTTATTCTCGATTATTCTGCGCAGTACGACAATTGAAATTTGGAGTCTGATATCTCGGAGCACGGACACGCTAGAACAATTATTCCGACTGATACTGTGTAGAAACTCGACTGTCTCTAAGTTTTCAATGCAAACATACCCACTTACTGCAGTCAACAAAAAAAAATTGTTCAATTTTAGTTAATGGGCTGCTCACAGCGATAATTATCATCTCACTTTGTGCCCCCCTAACCATATAACTTATTTGCACAGGTGGTTTTCGCGTGCCTCCCAGTGCCTAACTTTAAGAAAACCATAAAGCTTAGTTTTGAACACCCTGTATTATCAGGCGCAGCCGCCAAGCACATGGCTGTATTGGGTAACGTCCTTTTCCTATAAGCTCGGAGAAACCGATACCTGGCATTGCTACAGGTCTTCTTCCTCTTTCTGGGGTTTTACGTGCCAAAACCAATTCTGATTATGAGGCACGCCGTAGTGGAAGGCTCCGGATTAATTTTGAAACCTGGGGTTCTTTAACCTGCCTTACACGCAAGAACACGGGCGTTTTTGCATTTCGCCTCCATCGAAATGCGGCCGCCGCGGCCGGGATTTGATCCCGCGATCTCGTGCTCAACGCCTGAGCTGACTGAGCCACCACGGAGGGCTACAGGTGTTGCTTTAGCCGTATAAAACGCGTGTTTATCGTGAGGAAAAACGCTAAATTTCGGTAAATAAGAAAGGCTACTATCATCATCATCATCATTGACAGAAGCTGACCCCCCCCTAAAAAAAAACCTGGATCCGCCCCTGTATCGGCTATTCTTGGATGTGGGCAAATGGCCGACAAGGTCAAGGTGCACGTGACTGAAATGGGAATCATGTAGGAGGCATGAAAGTACCGAGCGGACTCACTGTGTAGCAATGAACTTTGGTTTTGCTGGCACTTCAGACAAACACGTGTCCAGCGGCGGACGTCATATTTCATGCTTGGCCACATGCTTCTTGCAGGGGCGAGGTGTTGAGTCGCACGGATGTGAGGGTGCGACAAGGAATGCAAGGCATCGAAGACGCTGCGGCGAAATGATGGTGAAACATAGGAATGAGGGCAACCGATAGAGATGTCGCATCCAAGGGTATAGCGCAGCCTAGAAGTTGCACGTCTTGGAATTCGAGGATGTTGGCTTTCAATTGTAGGGCCTGGAGTTCATTGTCCTCTCGCTGTGCTTGGCCATAGCTGCAAAATCCACTGGTGTACGCTCATCGACAGTTGCGTCAACTTCTATTCTAGATAGTGCGTCAGCAAAGGGGTTGTCTCTACCACTTATGTCGGATGTCGCTCACGAATTCCGAAATGTAGGCCAGCTGGCGGATCTCCCATGGAGTGTGAGCAGAGTTGGTACTGGTCGAAGCGTACGTGAGTGGCTTGTGGTCGTTGAGAATATAGGATTGCCGACCTTGGAGGAAGTGGCGGAAATGTTTCACAGCCAAGAAGGCCGCCAGCAGTTCGCGACCGAAAGGGTTTTAACGGTAGTCGGATTGCAAGAGCTTCCGCGGGAAGAACGCAACCGGCTTCCACAATCCATCGATCAACTGCTGCTGTACTGCTCCGACGGCAACGTCAGAGGAATCCACCGTATTATTATTTCATTCTCTATTTTTCTGGGTACTATGCTTACACATGCGAACATTTGTGGGCAGTGCCTGTTTTTTTTTATATGCTTAATGTCGTATTAAGACATTTTGCAGTCTCAAGAAGAAGACCTGTGCGTAAAGATCCTTCCAAGTGTATTTAATGTTGTGTGCCTTCGCCTGAGAAAGCCTGACGAAGCTAGTTGCATTTGTAAATAATTATAAGGTAAATTTGTAATCACGGGGTATAATAGTATCTCCTATAGAGTTTATTCCATCATCATAATATGGCACTCCTGAAAATGGCAGTGTACTTGTGCCCTCGATAATGTTTCAAACCTTTGTCATGCTATTTCATTGTTATGACACTGACTTCATTTGTGCTGTCTCCCCACCAGGACATAATAGTCTGCAAATTGCTTAACAGGGCGGAGAGCTACCAGAGAGATGGCTGTGAGCCTAGTAAACCCGAAACTCAGCCTGTCTGATTCCCAGAGGGCACTTTTGGAAAAAGCGAGGAGTCAGTATGGTTTCCACGTGTACTATGAAGTAAGATTTAATGCCAGAAATTGACCACAGTAGCTGCATGCATATACACGATGAAATGGGCTTGCTATAAAGGGCGGACATATTGCTTGTTGTATAGCTTTGACATGAAATGTCTTTCAGTTCTCTGTGCCTCGGCAGATAGTAAAAACGGTCGTGACAAAAGCATGAAACACGAATATTTTCATATTTCTGCAACCGTACTACACACACGCTTTTCATTTGTGTCATGTGCACCACATAAGCCATTACTCGATCATGCATCTTTCGCGTGCGCCGATCGAGCCATATTGCACCATGCATGAAATCATGAGAGCTAAATTTAGCCTCGAGTGCGGCATTCAGAGAGGCGCACCTCTGCAGTACATTTGTCTATTAGAGAGGGAGCGCTCCCGTATCTCACTTTGCCATAGCAGAGGTAATCCATGAGTGCTCAGGAGGAGGTGTAAGCTCTTCAAGTGTGCAATGTTTGCAGAAACTTAACGCTTGCACCCCTAGTGTATGGCGTCCTCGCATTCGACACGAAAAGTCCAGAAATGCCGTTAACAGACTCGGACAGCAAGACAGCGGGATACCCAACCTCTTTGACAACGGTGAAACGTGTCCGTTCTTCATAGGGAGCGCTAGCGGAGGAGACCCAACAATGTGCGAGTGCTGCAAGCTCGACTAGCGCAGGCCATTCTTGTGCTTCCCGAATAGCAGGGGGGTTGGGGGTGGTCGTTCCTGTACCGTGGTGCCCAAGTACGCTCTCTAAAACAGACAGGCCCACCACGAATATGGAGCGGGCACGATTGAAAAAGTACACCGTAAGACCCGCACGAGCTCTAAAATAAGTTCATTGTGCAACCTTCGAATGCGTGAATAAATGTAAGTTCTGTATTTTATTACGTCATGTGTCTGCCGTAGTGCCAGTGTTGCCAGGTCCGAAGAGGTGGCGTAGCCAAAAGCTAGAGAAGTTGTAGCCCAAACGTAGCCAAACACAAAAAAGTTGGTAACCAAATATAGCCACTTTTATTTGCAGTTTTATTTGTGTATGCATTTTCACCTTCGACTACGGCAATCTTTTTTTGCACAACCCGTCGTAACAAAATGTCCGTGCCGCCGTGATGGTTGGCCCTTGACATCAAAAACAGTGACATCATCCTTGCAGAAAACACTTTTTGGTTGACCCCGGAAGCTCTTATAAGTTAAAGCGAATCGCTGCAGAGGGCGAAATCAGTGCTGTTATTTTATTACAGACAGTACTAAGTTACTATTTTTAGTTATTTACAGTAATATTAACTATGAACTCTGCTTTTTAGCTGTCGTGAACGCAAAATAATGTTTAGCATCATCGATCTCACGTCATCTCTGCCTACGGCGTAGAGTTCAGCTGTACAGCGATCTGCGACGCCCACAAGTTCTTTTTATGAGCTAAAACAAGTCTTTCGTGCATTGATATCTCGTGTTATTTGTATCATCGTCCTATCTTGTTTTCTCGTTTTTTTTCAATAAGCTTGGTCCGGATTAGCTGGTACATGCTCTATATACTGTCCATTTACATCAACCTGGCCGCCGTCTTAGGTCTCTAGCACGGCAAGAACATGCGTTAAAATAAATTGACAGACAACAGATGCCACTCACAGTCTGAATCGGTGTAAGCGAAGCTTTAAAAGATTACTGCGCCAAACGGCACACCAGTGTAAGAAGCGCGCAGTTGTCTTGGGCGACGAGCACGTCCCGAACGTAACTCGCTCGAAATGGTAAAAGCCACGACGGCGCACGAAGGGCAAAAGTAAACAACAAATTGCTAACAGTGGTTATGCCGTGAAAACCGGTTACTGTAAAAAAAAAACATGATGATGTGCTAATAAACTTTTAGAATAGGGGCCCCAAACAGCTTTTCGGGTGTTAGCGTTGGGGCATGCAGGAGTGAACAGTTTTTAGAATAAGCGTTTTGCGTCTGCGGATAGCGTGTTGCACTTGCAGCGTCACTACGGCGTCAAAGAAAAGCTGTTACAAATATCAAAATAAAATATACCATGTGATGATAAAAAGAGTAATTTAGATTTCCGGGTTTATGCGCTTAATTACAATTCAGAACTTATTCTATTAGCAGCAAGCAACTTGTTGCGATTAGTTTAGCCACGTCAATCCGTGATGGGACTATGGGCCATGAAATCGACAATCCAATTCGTAATCAGTGCCGTCTAATGAATCAGTCTTCATCACACATGTTTGTTGACAGAAAGTGATAACCGCAATCACTTCTACTAGCTTACGAACTTCACGCGTTACCACGAATCGAGCCCAGTTTGGTGCTAGGTTAGAGCTGTCGCTTCGATGGGCGCCGCCATGCTTGTTGAGGAAAGCTTTTGGGGCAGCTTTTGGGGCTCCCGCTAAATCGATGAAATAGTGTGCCCGACGCAAAACCCAAACACAGTTTGCGTCATGCGCATGCGCAGTGGCTTCGACGCTATTTGTTTGGGGCCCGAAAACGTTTCAGGCCCCTATTTTAAAACTCTCTAATAATTGTTGGGTTTTTACGTGCCAAAACCACGATACGATTGGGGGCATGACGCAGTGGGGCACTCCGGATTTATTTTGGTTACCTCGGGTTCTTTAACGTGCACATAAATCTAAGTACACGGGTGTTCCTCAATTTCGCCTTGGTCGAAATGCGGCCGCCGTGGCCGGGAATCAAACCCGCATCCTCGAGTCAGCAGCACGACACCTCACAAGCAAAGCTAACACGGTGGGTCAAGTTCATGTGACGTGGTGCACTGATGTCATCGTGGCAAACACGTTTCAATGTTATCAGAATGAGTATCTGCATCCATGACGTTACGGCGAAACCATCTGAAGGTAAACGCACCAGAACCCACCTTTGGCTCAGGGTCTTGCTCCCATTCTTTTTTGTACGTTCTCGCATACTTGGCCCACTACCCGTGTTTGGATTCTCCTCTCTGAGGAGGATCCGATCTTACGTCCAACCTATCGAAATGAATCTCGAATGTAAGCACGAACAAAAATTCATCTAGCAGGAGAAGGAAAATGGCATAAAACTTCGCGCGAGAAACATGGAGTAGGTCGAAACCTGTGCCTGGCGCGATACTGCACCCAGAAGACAGGGTCATGAACACGCTGGAGCGTGTCATCCACCCGTGCTTCCCTTCTTTCATGTCGGCGCCACGATCGCCCGACGGCCCCGACCCTATGTTATTGCTCTCCCAGTACAGCGTACTGTGAAAAGCCCACTACTCCCAGGTTCATCCCGTTGCCCGGGGATCGGGTGCATAACGGGCAAGTGGGGTGTAAGTTTAAGTGCATCAAAGATCAAAGCCACCGGCTCAGACAATGGTGCAGAGGGGTCATTTCGCGAATGCACAAACGCACATCCACGCGGCCGGCTCAGCCTCAGCCTAAAACATAGCCTTCGAGATTTGCTTCTACCCGATCAGAGCCACCTCTGGAGCAGGAATTGGGCGCCACTCCAAACAAAGCCAAGTCGCAGATTTTCCGTAGCCCAAATATAGCCACATAGCCAACTCATCCACGTCGACACCAAAGTTCTTTTCCTGTAGCCCAATTTGGCTATAAATAGCCAAACTTGGCAACCCTGTTTAGTGCCCATACACCCGCTGCAGCACGGACAAGACGTTTCACGTGCCCCACTGTGGCTATGTCTCTGATATAGGCTGCCCGAGTTTGTTTTTAAAGCGAAGCTGTTAACGGCTAGGTTCCCCAGGGTCGTGTTCGCGTGTAGAAAGTAACTATCATCATCAGCATTGACTCGAGCGTCGTCGTCTTCTTCCGCCGCTGGCTCGTTGCCGCCCCTCGGTTTGCGCTCGTGCCGCTGGATGCCGTGCCGAGCACGAACGCGTGCTCGGCACGGCATGCAGCGGCACATAGTACAACAAGAAAGCGACGCATGAAAGAATAATTTCAGCTCCATGTGCGTGGTGGTTTGGCTCCATGTGCGTGGCGGTTTCCCGCAAGCTGTGCCTTAGCACAGGTGTCAAAACGGATGATGATTGGCCCATTCTTATGCCCCTCGCTGGCCCAATGCCTCTTTCCCAAGTGTCGCGATACTCGGCGGCGGCACATGGTGTGGGCATGCCAACGAACCCCGAACCTCGCTCTAAAACCAAACCCCACCCCGGAGGACTGGGAGGCAGCCCGGTTCAGCTGCTCCGACCTGGCGAGCCAGAACGCCCTGGTCAACCGAGCACGAGCCGTAGCGGTCGCAATGGGCTCCTGTAAGAGGAGCCCACCTAGTGAGTGTGCGAGGTGGCCCCCTCCGGGCCATCTCCAATTTCTTCCTTGCACTTTAAATAAAGTTTTTCAGACAGACAAACAGTCGCGGCACGTCCCAACATTTTTTGTGCCCCTTTGTCTCGTGACGTAAAGATCGCGCTTGCGCTGTTATCAGCAGTTGCCATTTGGACTAGCTATGGGACGGATGCTCGTTTAGCCACATTATTCAGGATCCTGACAACGCCCTGCAGTGTGCCGCGGCTACGAACGCTGTGGCTCATACGCTATCGCGGCGGGCGACGACAAGACGTCGGTATTCTTGTTTTTTGACGAACATGCCGAAGACACTCAATATAGTCAGTAATGATAATATATAAATTCACTATTCCAATATTCCACTATAGCAAACCCACCATAGTCACAGTTTCGCTAGCTTCCACCTTCAGATCAGTGGAAGGGCTCTGAATTTTTTTCGTGAGCTTTTCCCACACCAACGCTACGCGTGCAAATTGTCTGAGAACATATAAACACTGTTGCTCTGATATAGCATAATGGACAAGTAATGTTCGTATAATACCGACGCTTATATCTCGGCAGAAAATTTACAATCATGAAGGTAGTAGGGCCTATGGTGCATTGAGATAATTAAACAGTGCATCGAATGTGTTCGTAAATTATTCTGTATGCACTATAATACATTCATTTCAAGATGTTTGCATTAGTGGCACACCTTGCTGTCTAAAAAAAGGCACCTTACGTTGCAAAAAAAGATGAAAAAACACCATGGCGAACTTTGGCACACAGATTGAAACAAGCCTTAATGAAGCAATTTTTTCGGTCGGTTGAACCAAGTGAACACGACATATCTGCCTTTTCATGGTTGGTGTTCAACCCAAGGACGTTTAAAAAAAATTCAAAACCTACTTGGGTTGAGACGAACCCTGAAAAGGCAGATATATCGTTTTCGCATCCCCTTCGCTGATGCGTGTAACAGTGAGATGACCTAAAGCGCTTCGCAGGAACAGTATTTCAACTTCGCTGATTTAACTGTTTTAATTGTGAAATGAATAAGAGTTAGAATTTCCGGCTCATCGTGATGCTTATTTATTAGTTTATTTATATTTATCAGCGATTATACATAAGCCCACAATAGAAACCCGTAACAGAAAGACTGCATAATTTGATAGCCCACATAATTATCACGGGAATCGAGAACAAGTATCCCGAATCGGGGTCCCGAGTTTGCATGATGGTCTACAATTTTCTGATGGACACTTCTGCTGTGAATCTAATTTGATCTGCTGAATAATTAATAATAACTGATTGTGTAATTTACCGAAATACATAAAACTGCCCGATTTGCTCAAAGCGACGACAAATTTTACCTTAGTTGAGTCCAGCTGCGAGGAACTTGCGTATCTTTAAATTTGCACATTAGTTACGGGAAACACCCAGCACACTCATACACTTGCCAAGCGTGGGCTTCAAGTAGGGGCCGAGTGTCAACAATTAAGCGCAAAAGACGGGCCCGGCTGCGGACAGGCGTGATTCAAGACACGTTTCGGCGGTGGCAGTAATTGTGTGCCTCTAAACTGCTTCAATGCTAATCGCAATAACGTCGATATTCACCTTGAGAAGAATTCTGGTGGAATATTGTTTTTGGAAGGGGCATGTCGGTTCCGGCAAATATGTCAGATGCACGCACAAATACCACAGAAATCGTCGATATGGTGCATGAGGAATGGGTGGTACAACTCATAGTGCAGTTTTACCCTTTTTTCATTATTTATTATTCAATGCGCGTGTTACAACTAATCAAATTCCTCTCTCTTCTTTACTGATCTACCGGGGTTGCGTAGTGGGTATAGGGTGTTGTGCTACCCAGCTTGCGGTGCAGTAAGGGCAGTAGCAGCCGCGATTTGATGCGGTCGAAACGCAAACGTGCTCGTGTACTTAGGCTAAGGTGCACCTATATAACCCGGATGTGGTAAGCGTATTCCACAGTCAACCACTGCGGCGGGTCGAATATGATCGTAGTTTTGGCACGTGAAGCATTATTGCCGGTTTCACTGGAAATCAAAACCTACATATCGGCTTCTGGCTGTTAAAAAAGTTGTCGCAGTTTCACCCGAAAGGCGAAGCATCAATTGCGATAGCAAATTTGTAGGGAGCTATACGGAGTAAGGATAGTAGTTTTATCAGCTGTACAAACTTGGACATGCAGCAGCACCGGCAACACACAGAACTGTTGTCGACGCCGTCGGCGTTTTGCCTGCGTTCGCACAAAACGCGCGCGGCGTTGGTGACTGTTGCCGGAGCCTCTGGGGGCGGCTCGGAGGTTTTCGACGAGATCAGAACGGGACACTTGTCGTGCAGCGTCGGAAGTCTTTACCACCTTCTCGCCTCACAACGTTTTATATAAATAGGCATTTTGTGCCACAGCTAAACGTCGCCTCTTTCCCTCCCCCCCCCCCACGGCCTCTCGCGCGTCGGAAGAAGGCGCGTTTGCTCTACATATATGGTGATTGTAAAGGAGGAAAGAGACGCCTACTTCTGCAGCCCTTAAGGGAGCACGGCGCAGAATGCGCGTTTGTTCTCCGCCGTGCGTTCATTCCCCGTAAAAGCGCGCGCCCCTCGCGCTCTTTCACTCGCGCATACAGCGTTCGGCGCGCGGCGCCGATTTCATCTCCATTGACGTCATACGGAACCGCACGGCGACGGCGACGGCGACGCCGACGGCAGAAATCTGCTTTTGAGTGTCCATATAATTGCTATCGCAATAAAAACTAACAAAACATAGAATGAGGGCAAAAAAAAAAGATATACCGAACCTTTTCAAGATGCGGCCGGTAGAGAGTAAACGGGAAAGTAATTTTCAGAAATGCACTCATTCTCGAAAGTTGAAAGAAAAGAGTTGTGTGCAGATGACCTAGGTAAAGATAATCATAATAATCGAATACATTATTTACTAAAAGGAAACTAATAGTTGGAGGTTGCGAGAATAATAATTTGTAGAAGGGATATACCTACCATTGTAGTTTCTAATCAGCTGTCTTTCTAATTTGTTTCAAGATTTTTCAACACTCAGCAGCCTTTCAGAGAAAAGTAAGTGCACCAGCTTAAGAGCTTCTGCACCCATATGAATATTTCATCCTGCTTTGGTCAACCTTACTTTTTAAAGAGCCAGCAGCAGAGACACTTTTCGAACTGAGGCACGGAACTTCTGTCTAGTAAGATTTAATCTACTGCATAGGCCAGACACTCGATCATGCGATCATTTGTGTCCTACTGTCAACGTTTTATGGCGTCTCTGTTCAGAATTGAAAAAGCTCAGCGCATTTATTATCGTGCAAGCTAACAAGATAGATTTCAATATTTTCACCACAATGCAAACCGGTACGTTCCGCCGGGCGCCAAACAGTGCCTCAGGAGGAAATGCCTTGGTGTGTGAGTACGATTGTGGCTAGAAAGGGAACTCCGTCGGCTGCGCGCTCTCCATACCGTGGCACCACCTGGGAAGGTATTCTGTAAGTGTCCACTTTGTGGACGGGTCCATTTCTTCTGCTGCTGAAGTGCTGATTTGCTTGGAGGGCCTGTCTCTTTCTGACATGGACCTCGGCAAAGCCAATCATACTTCTGCGGCAGATGAAATGGTCACGTCCACAAGGTGGACACCTACAGAATACCCCCTCCCCTCCTGGAAAAAGCGCGCGCCTTCTGATCGCTGAGATCATGCCAGTACTTCGAGAATTAAAGACGTAGATCATTGGGTCCCCTGACACTTCGGTGCAGTAGGCTCTTAATAGAAGATTTATTCACAGGTTTATAGGATTGTTAAACGGTTCCGTGGGTACACTCTTGTAGTATGATAGCTCCTCAACGGCGCTTAGGATGTATTGAGTGCGTCAATGCATAACATCGCCCATCGAAATTTACAATCTTTTCAATGCGGTAGCATCTTTGGGTACCTCACGCACATCAGGTCTATCTATCTACCCTATTGAAAAATCTCGTATGAACGTGTTATACGTGGCTCGTATATACGAGATTATTGGATGTGTGTCCTCACCGAATATTCACAATGCATGTACGTGTTTGATTAGAATGGCTGATAGGGCCGAGTGTAATGCCTGCAGCGTCAAAGAGACTACAGAACACTTACTGTGCTATTGCCCATCTTTTCAAAACGAAAAACATGACCCTGTACCGCTCTAAATAAGCTAGATAGAATACCGTTAGCCTTCAGAAGATCTTGGAACCATGGCCTCGCATATCGCAGCTACAAAGACCACGAAAGCGCTGCTGCGATTTTTAAAAACTACAGGATTAAGCGACCGTCTTTGATCCGGACTGAGTCACTGTCAATGATTTAGAGAGGAAAACTGTTACAACGTCAACGATATCCACAGTGAGTTCCTCTTCTTCTCCTAATCCCCCCGCCCTTTTGCTCTCCCCAGAGTAGGATAGCAAGCTGGGCTCAGTCCTAGTTAACCACCCTGCCTTTCATTTATCATTCTTTCTCTCGTATATCCATTATCCATTAATCTCGTTCGTAGTCAGAACCAAAGAGCTGCCGAGGCATCAGGGAAGCGTGCTCGTCTCTCACCCCAGGTGTGAGAGCCCAGTCCACCAAACTTTCCACCCAGTCCGCCAAATTTCTTATTAAAGCAATTCACTTGCTTTGTTTCAGGAACCTACCTGATAAATCTGACATCCAGCATTTTTGACGTATTTTATTTTAGCGCAATCAGCCATCAATCAGCAGTCACAACATAGGCTGTTTCGTGTAGCGAAAAACTTGCTAATATGTAGAAAGTATATGCACAAGTATACTTAGCTACAGACACTTCGATGCTGAACATAAAACCATAAGAGTTGCATTGTATACGATGCTTGTTCAGACACTAGTATTTTGTCAAAAATACTTTTAGAATTAGAAATAATGGTTCCAAGTCATCCGCCCAGTAATCGAAGTCTTACTGTTAGGATTATAATTTGTACTTGCTGGTTGAACATATTCTGACCAGAACAGCGCCAAGCACATGAATAGAAGACTGCGCGCTGTACTCACCAAACACATAGGATGAAGTAGAACACATGGAAAGGGGCCCAAAGTATTAGAAATATTCTTGACAACTGCAGAGATTAGGGCTTGTTGGTTGATTATCACTATTAAAGTTACACCCCGTGCCAGCAGAATGTTCTGTGCGGTGCTGTCGAATTCAAATTCATTTCATGAGCAACATTGCAATAACCAGCAAATGACATAGCAAGAGCAAGCAATATAGCACTATATGCGAAGTTCACTGCCTCTTTAATGATAGCGTCAATACACTGAACTATCTAACAGCTAACTCTGTGGTCTATGCTGTATTGACTAAGCGAAAAATAATGTAACTGGACACAGACTCACAATTGCTACAATGCATACTTGCATGAATGCAGATAGCTTGCCAAGAATTAAAAAAATGGAGGGAAAAATAGCAAGTTTACTAGAAAACACCTCACTACTGTAGTAACTGCAACATAGTGAATACTGGCCCTTTATGTATTATTTCAAGAAATGAGTGATGTGAGTACGAACCTTAATGAGGTCCTGAGGAGACAGAATTAAAGCGGGCCCGGAGGCCCCGCCAATCAATCAAGAAATTCAACCTCGTCAAATGTGTATTTCCCAGTGGCAGTTATTCTGGGAACAAGAGAGAAATGATTGTGAATATAAACGTTAAACAATGATAAGCACGCCACATGCTTAGACCTGTGACACATTTGGACAACCGCACTTTGAATTCTTACGTGCACAGAAACTGCACAAGGGTGCAGCATAAACAGAAAAAAATCGGAAATAAAAGCTACAGCATACGAAACCGTTTCACAACAATCCAACGAAAATGAAAAGTTATAAAAACACTGTGTGCTAAGCAAAATAAAATGTAACTTGCAGCCAAGCGATTGATCAAAAAAAAAGACGCAGCTTCGCCCAAAAGACGAAGCATCAATTGCGGTAGCAAATTAGTACACAAGCTATGCGAAGTAAGCATAGTAGTCTTATCCTCCGTATAAGGTTGTAAATATTCACTCGCTAACGAAATAAACAAGCACGGTGTCACGCACGCACAGCTTAACATGAAGCAATCTCGCTTGAAGACCGCGGAAACTCGTCAAACCACTGGAATGAGAAAGCGCGCCAGTGAGGAAATTGACCTTCGTGCTGGCGCTCGCTTCAACGCGAACTAAACGTCGAAAGCACAACACATACGAAGCTACCGGCACTCGGCGAATGCACCATAGAGTAACATATACAAGCATAAGAGAGGACACTTCCATAGGATGGATGGATGGATGGATGAGGCTGAACCCTTTAAATCGGGCGGTGGCATACGCCACCTAACCCCTGCCTTGATTTTAGCCACCAATCAGATAACCTCCGTTTGGTTATTTCTACCCGCTTAAAGTCTACTTTGCCTTCAATGTCCCTAAACCCCAATGCTTTGAAAAAATCAGCCCCGTTGCTTTGCACTGTAGGTTAAGCCCTTTACAGAAAAGTATGAGGTGTTCAGCCGTTTCCTCTTCTTCTCTACACGCACCGCACAACGTGTCTATACCTTAGTACTTGAGTCGCTACATCTTAGTCCGCAATACTCCCGTCCTGGCTTCAAACTTCAAAGAGCTTCCCCTGGAATTATCATAGATATTTTCTTTGGCAATTTCTTGCTTGAAAGTTCTGTATGTTCCCAGTGCTGATTTCGTCTGCATCCCTGTTTTCCACAGACCCCTCTCTGTTTCTTTAACCTTTTTCTTAACCGCTGTTTCCTGGTTTGCACTCCTCCTGCAGCCCAAATATTGATTGATAATTTTCTGGTCAGCTTCCTCCATTTTGTGTCAACATTCCACATGTACAAATAACTGAAAACTCTCCTTGCCCAACGCTTTTCTGCCATTTCTCTCAATCGTTCCTCAAATTCTGTTTTGCTGCTGGCTTCCCTGCTCTCAAATGACGTCCATCCCATGTCACCCTGTACCCCCTGATTTGGTGTATTTCCGTGTGCTCCCAGAGCAAGTCTACCTACCCCTCGCTGCTTAACTTCTAACTTTGCTCGAACGTCTGATCTCATGCACAGGACCGCATTGCCGAAAGGCAAAATAGGGACCATCACCGCTTTCCAAATCCCTCTCACCACTTCGTACCTATTGTAATTGCACAGTGCCCTATTTTTCATCACAGCTGCATTTCTGCTACCTTTAGCCGTTACATACTTTTTATATTCCGTTAGGTACTCAGCCCCATTGTTTATCCACACTCTAAGATATTTGTACTTATCCACCACCTCCAGCGTAACCTCCTGTATCTTTTGCTCGCTGCCCTGATTATCATTAAAAATCATGACTGCCGATTTTTCTTCACTAAACTTCAAACCTAAGCTATCTCCCTCTTTACCACAGATGTCCATTAATCTCTGCAAGTCTTCCTTGCTGTCAGCCATAAGTACAATGTCATCCGCGTACATCAGTACAGGTAATGACTGTTTAATCGATTGTCCTTGCCTGAAAAAGGACAGGTTGAAGCCAAGTCCGCTTCTCTCTAACTTTTTTCTCTAATCCTTGTAAATACACCATGAACAACATAGGTGACAGAGGGCACCCCTGCCTAAGCCCCAGCTGTATCTCTATAGGCCCAGATACCTTGTTTTCCCATTTTATAAGCACCTTGTTACGTTTATAGATATCTTTTAAAGGATTACTTACTCACTATTCCACATCTAGAGTGCCCAGTATGTCGCACAAATCCTTTTGAATTACACTGTCATAGGCTCCCTTGATATCCAGAAATGCGAGCCATAGGGGCCTGTGTTCCTTTTCTGCTATTTCAATACACTGCGTAAATGAACAGATTATCTTCTAAGCTTCTTTGTTTCTGGAACCCATTTTGTAGTTCCTCCAGCACCTCCTCGCTCTCCACCCATGCCTGCAGTCTGTCCTTTATAATCTGCATCACCACGCTGTAAACCTCTGACGTCACTGTTATGGGACCGTAGTTGTTTATGTCGGCTTTGTCCCCGTTTCCCTTATAATCATGTTCATCCTGCTCAGTCTCCACTCATTGGGGGCTTTACCGTCCATTATCATTTAGCTCACTGCCTCTCTTAATGCTTTCATAGGGTTCGGGTTCGCATTCGCACTTAGCGGGTGTGTGCAATCTACACAGACTCGGAGATTGGGACCGCAGGAAAACTAATCTCGAAGGCTATCTTCTCGGTGATTAGAAAAATTACGCGGCCTCCAGATCGCTTCCGTGCGAGTGCTCGTGCCGGAGGCTAGATGTTGATTTTTTTTAACGCGTTGTTCCATGCATCGAGTAGCTTCGTGTAAGCTGTACCGCCAGAGCAGGAAGCACACGATGCCACTGTGTATTTATGCAGACATTTCAAATAAAGATGAAAAGTGTAGGAAGAGAGGAAACTTTATTTTCAAGTCATTTTCTCAGTAAGCACATGCACACTTTTATTCCCCAACGTTCGATGAACGCAAGTACAAAAAGATGGGTGCACTGCACAGTGCAAGACATGCCAATACAGCTGCTATATGTTGAGAATAAATTTCACAAAAGGAATGAACAGGCGATATTATGAAAAACCCCTCAAAACAGTAAATGTCCGTAAATATCATCATGCATGCACTACTGAGGCAGGAGTGTTTATTCAGAATACGTCGTAACCACAGCTTACAAATATTCTTCTCAATTCACAAGTTGTCTCTAATTGCGCTCGTAACAAAGGCTGCGAGCAATCTGCGAACGCCACGAATAACGCTCTTAAGCATAACTGCATTCTTTCACACAATTGCACACACATGCATTGAATTCACACTGCCTGTACCGGCGTGTGCCGACTCACTTTCTGGCACCAACAAACGATTTTCTAGCAAACGTGCTGCGCAGCATTCCAAATTGCTGTTTCTCACTTAATGTGAAGCAATCCACGTACATTATGCGCGAAATGAAGAACACAAAAAAGGTCTCTGCGCCGAACAGCACAATGCGACAAATGTCAGCTTACGGCTGAAGTGGCAAATACATAAGCAATTTGCGATGTAATGAGGGGAAAAAGAACGTAATGAAGGCGTTCTTACCAAGCAGCAGCCAAGCAGACAGACGTTCAGGCAGACGAACCCAGCGAGGACTACGGAGACGTTATCGCACATCTTTTATAGCGTCGCCTTGCCTGATCACACCATGGCAGGTATTTTGTAGCGATGCGTTGTGCTTCATTCCATACTAGTCCTATGATCCTCCGCTCACGGCCGCCTGATCCCGTTGATAACGTCTACGTCTACAGCCACATAGACAAGTCGACGTATAGTGCACTAGAAAAGTTACTACAATAGATAACTAGTACGCGTTCCCTTGGAGACAGGGAGTGTTGTATTGCCCTCTAGCGGGCGGCATGAAGCTGCGTAGCTCCACTGCTTTTAGGTTGGAGTGGCCACTCTTGTAATGCGTATGTCACTCTATGCATGCACTTTGTACCAATCGCAGATCGCTTTGAAGATGAGGCACCCGCGGGCGCCCACTTCGGCTACATCGCAGATCGCTTTCAAGATAGGCATCCGCGCAGCAGCCCTGTGAGAAGCAGCCACTCCCGCGCCGCGGTGCTGCTGTACCGGACCGTGGGCATGCTCCTGGGTGCGACTGTTTTCACAACAAATCCGTGCAGGGGCGGGGCCTCGCCTCGATGGACGTATCGCCATTTTCTTTTTTTTTTCTTTTTTTCCTCTCTGTTTGGCAGCGCGTCGGTGCGCGCGCCTCAGTTTGGACCAGCTTAAAACCCCTATTGACCCTTTTCGCGGAGCAGTTTGCTTTAGAGAAACGAGATGGCGCTCCCGGCGGCGCGCCATATCTCTCCTCAGCGACCGCGCGCGAATACGAAACCATTACCGCTTCTACCTTGCCTCTGTGCGATCAGCTGTTTTCGCTAACACACTGTACTCCAAACATGCTAGATTGAATCATGTGGATTGAAGACGTGTGCAGTAGTTGGCTGCAAAAATAGTGACTGGAATGTTAAGAAATAGAATGATCTGTGTCGCCAAGTTCGCGGACTGCTGCTGAAACTATCCGAACGTGTTACCGGCACTTCGTGATGTACGGCTTTCCTCGAGGATACGGAAATTGCTCATCCGCCAGCCTTGTATCGCTAACCTTCAAAGAAGGGCTTCATCCCCAGAACGTCGTCAAGAGTGAGTACCACTCATTAAACAATGACAAGGGAGTAGCGCCGCTTCCTGTCATAGTAAGTTTCGCGCACGTTGTCTATACACATCTGTCCCAAATGGCAGAAAAACTTACGCCCACTCTATCGCCGACGTATCAAGAATAAGTGAATGGGCGCACACTTGAATATATGCGCACTGTATACGCAACGGACTGCAACGATATCGCACGAATGGTCGAAGCTGAATGATTCGATCGTGACGGTCCACAAGAGTAAGCGAGTTACTAGCTGTAAATATATTTGCTACAAGGTATTACAATGTAGAAAACAGCAACGTTTCAAGCCTTGTGCGCAGCAAGAACAAATCAATCGGAACTGAGCCCACCCGCGAGCGATTAGGCAGAAAATAATCAGATAGTGGCCGCACCGAGGAACTTCACTGAGGTCGGAAACTGACAAGCCACTGCTTCAAAATAGTTGCCAATAAAGAACAAAGAGCAAAACACATTAATCCGGACTGAACTCATAATCGGAAAGCTTGGATAGCTTGGAATACATATTTAGCCCCACTTGTAGAACCAGCACCATATACGCTGCTTTCGCCGTTTGGACATAGCTTAATCAGATCCGAAAGCGCTTTTGCATGTTCTCTGAAGCTGGGATCAAAGCTTCTTGTCGTCCCACCTAGTCACCGTCTACGATATCTCCGAAAACAGAGGTTTTCTAAGCCCGCGCCGGCGTCATACACTTCCATTGTAAAACAAGGAGGCAACGGAGGCAGTTGAGGCAAGCAATGGACGCGTCACCACGTGATCAAACATGGCAGCGCCCACGGAATCGCCGCGAAAAGGTTCAATATATAAAAAGTAGCGTCACGCTTTGAAGAATGCCGCCGCCTCCTCGCACATCCTGTCTGAGGGCCGACGCCGCGTCTGTATTGGCCTAGTAGCATCACGTGGACCGTCGGCGCCGCCGGGTGCTGGCTGCGTTTGTTTACGATCACGCTCCATCGCCATTTTCGCCCGAGAAGGGTCTACCGACTGGCGAGGAGCACAACGATAGCGGCGAACACAGTCGGCGATCGTCGAATCTGATCAGCGGCGAAAGATAAACAAGTGCACGTGTTTCAAGCGGTGTAGGCGGCGCACGGTCGAAAAAGGACGCGAAAGAGAGGAGAAACGAGGAGGAAGGGAAGGCGGAGGAGGAGAGTGTCGCTACTTTTTATATATAGGGGTTTTAGATCAGCTCATTCCATGTGAGCGAGAAGTTGGCGCGCGTATATATTCGCGGCGTGCGTTGTTTTGTTTCGCTTGTGAAAGCGGTGGAATGCAACGATGAGCGAGCCTCCTGACCGACAGTAGGTGATCGAAAAGTAACTCATCAAGAGATTTCAACAAGCCGTCTAAATGTAAGGATGTATCGACTGCTTTTTAATGTTTCGCTCTGCGCATAGATTTATCATTGAAAAACGCAGTAGTAATTTTAACCAGGGACTCAACCCGGCGGAACGACTTGTTTTCAGTTGCGGTTAGTGCACAACACTAGACAATTGATTTATATTTTCGCCTTTTTGAAGATCGGGTTATCATTGTTCTGGTTACCGGTTCAGAGTTCCCTTAGCACCGAATTATGTCGGTTTGAGTGGAATAGTGTTCTGGTTATCGCGACATGACCCGATCCTCAGAAATTTTGATAAACTTAAAAATAACTGAACTGTTTTTTTCGGTTTCAGTCATGATCAGAACCGCGCATTTGTTGTGAAAACAGTCGCACCCCTTTCTCGGCAGCGGAAGCCGCGCCAAGGTTATAGTAAACTAGAATATCTTCTAGTGGCGCGACCGCCTCCGCTGGAGAGGGCCTCGAGGGGAATAAAGATGCGGCGGCGCTGTAGTCAGCCGCACTTGAAAGCGCGTCAGCTTTCGGGCCGTCGCGCTGTTAGGACAAGAAGTTCGTCCAGCGTTTTCGGCGGGTGAAGTTTACCGCCACGAAGTAATACACGACTAGCAAGGGACAAATATTTTTGCTTGTGGTTTTTATTCTTTGCAGCTTCGTTGTGCATATGGAAAAAATTGAATACTGTCGCTTGCGCGTGTAGTAGTTCTGAAATCGTCTGGTATATAGAGGCATAGCCGCAATACTTCACATTTCGCAGTGGCATTCGTTGTAGTTTGCCTGGCTTATAATCGACACTGTTTTTTATACGAACGTGCAAACTGTAAAATGAGTATTTGCGAACGCTTACGGCGATTTTCGAGAGCGGCTGAGCTTGATAGCCGACTGCACTATGCAGGGTATCCGAACTATCATGCACCAACATTTAAAAATATGCAGATGCCACGTAGCGGGACAGAACCAATGTAATGTTGTTTACCGTCGCCTGGAGATACCCAGATTATTTTTTTCGCATTTAGCCTAATTACACCATTAGTCTTAATTAAAAAACTTCTCAAATATTACAATGAGATGAAAAGTGTAAATGATAAAATTGAAGAGCAACATGAAAAACTCCCGAGACAGGTTTCTCTGGCTCAATACGTGTTACATAAAAGTGTTTTTTCGAGCGTGATAGAAGCCCGCGAACACACGCTAAATTGCCACGCGACTGGCCGCTCGAGCACTTTGCGGATATTTGCTGGTAGAGTTATGAACAATTAATAAACAACAAAGTTGGGATATAGCACACCACTTTTATTTACACAATATGCTCGCTTTTCAGTCGACCACTGTCCAGCGGTTTGGTATAATTACCCTCATAAGCGACTAAGCTTCAAGTGTTGTTGCGACTTTCTCCGCGCGGCATCACGAGACTTGTTTAATAATAATAGTATATGGGGTTATACGTGCCAAAACCACCATCTGATTAAGACATGCCGTAGTGGGGACTCCGGATTAATTTCGACTACCTGGGGTTCTTTAACGTGCACCTAAATCCAATTAAACCGGTGTTTTCTGCATTTCGCCGCCATCGAAATGCGGTCGCCGTGGGCGGGATTCGATCCCGCGACCTCGTGCTCAGCAGCCCAACACCGTAACCACTGAGGAACCAGGGCGCGTGAGACTTGTTTAGCCTTTAATATAAAAGTGAAGCAAGCGTTAGGAGAAAGCTTTGGGGTCCCCCTCGGAATTGTAACTTTAATTTCATTGATCATCAGGACATAATGGCTCAAGATAAAATGCGGCTCGAAGTGCAGTTCACACACAGCTCAATCAGGGTCCAGCGGCTTTTTCGCTGTCAAACAAGCCTTTGGTTCAACAACGCTTATTCTTGGGCTAGTTGGTACGGCTTCCTCATATTGTCAAAGCCTTTAAAGCAATTCAAAAAATACAGGGACGTGATAGAGACACAGGACAGTGCTATCCTGTGTCTCTGTCACGTCCCTGTCTTTTTTTTAAATGCGCTGAAGGCTTTGCCAATATGAGGAAGCCGTTGGTGTTCTTCTTTCGGAGCCTTAAAAGGCGATTACTTGCGCTCCTGGACTGTTCTTGCATAGCCAGTTGCACTGCCTGCGCGTAACAGCGGTTTAACCGCCGCCGCTTGGGCAGCATCATAAACATTGACGCAGAAAAGGCGCCAAAGAAGCGACGTTTCCGCGACGACGACATGCAGACAACGTGCAGACGCAGACGCGGCGCACACTCGCTTCAAGTGCGGGCGATGACAGTGCTGCCGCCACTTTCTTCCAAAGCGGGTACGCGACGCGCAATAGGATGCGCCTCTGCTCGACCCACTGTAATACATTCGACACTGTACCAAGGTAGAGTGACCTAGAATACTGGGAGTGTCCAAAGCGCCGCGCGAATGCATGGGAGAGCGAGGACCTTCTCTTGGAAACTCCCGCGCCGCGGCGCTGCTGTACCGGACCCAGGTTTTTTCCTCAAGGATAAGACGAGCTCGTACAGGCCAGTTACAGTAACGTCGGTGATATATAGAATGGCAATGCAAGCCATAAAATTAGAACTGTCGAGTGGGTGGAGGAAAACGGTGTATTGGGGGAACTACAGAATGGTTCAGGCCAGGCCGACGCTTAGAAGACAATATGTTTGTACTAACTCAGTGCATAGAGATTTCAGTAGCTCAGAAAAGACCTTTATGGATAGCATTTCTAGATATTAAAGGAGCTTATGACAACGTAGACAGGGAATTGTTGTGGGATATTCTTCAATACGAAGGCATAGATGACGATTTCGTGGAGCTGCTGAGGGAGATATATCGAGACAACCAAGTACAAGTGGCATGGGAAGGCCGAAAAGGAAATGAAATGGTGGGAGTTCACCAAGGATTGAAGCAAGGATGCCCTCTGTCACCATTGTTGCTCACGCTTTACGTCAAGGGCATAGAAAGACGACTGGAAAACAGCGAATTAGTTTTGATTTATCCTACATGCGTAATGGACAAATGGTGCAACAGAAGGTCCCTGGACTGATGTACGCAGACGACATCGTGCTACTAGCGGACAATAAAAAAGATTACAGATACTTCGACTATATCTGTGGGAACGCAGCGACAAATCTACGCCTTAAGTTTAGCACAGAGAAATCAGGGATTATGATCTTTAATGAACACATGAGTAACTTCATGGTGTCAATTCAACAGCAAGTAATACCCATAGTGAAGCAATATAAGTACCTCGGCGTACACATAAACGAAGGAAATAATTACTCAAGCAACCACCAAGATAATCTGAAAATAAAGGGAAGCGGAATGCAGCAATAATGAAACACGAGCACTGTGGGCCACTATAAGTATGAGGTGGTGCGTGGAATCTGGAAAGGAGTAATGGTGCCAGCGCTAACTGTCGCATATCTGTACACGTGTACTTGCGTCATAGCGTGATAGCGTTTCCTTGCTGTCACGCGGCCCATATCGCGATCAAATAACCCTCGCCACTATGTGATATAATCGCTGGCTTCAAGGCTGGGTGTGCATTTTGTCCTTGTATTCCTTGGCTGTAATTCTGCCACTTTTAAGTTGCCACCATGCAATAAAGCATGTTCAAGTACAGTCTGCCTCTTCGTTCATGGAAGCCCCGGAACACGACATAGTCTTGGCGACGAAGATGGGATGCGGGTAGACAGCCTGGATGCTTCTAGACAGCCTGGATCCTGGTAGACAGCCTGGATCCTGGTAGACAGCCTGGATCCTGGTAGACACCTGGATCCTGGTAGACAGCCTGGATCCTGGTAGACAGCCTGGATCCTGGTAGACAGCCTGGATCCTGGTAGACAGCCGGACCCTGGTAGACGGCCACGAGACAACAAGTCAACGCAGCCATGTCGTCACAATTGGGCAGTAGAACCATTCGATGAGTCTTCCGCCGATTGGACTAGTTACGAGGAACGGCTCCAAGCATTTCTACGGGCTAACAAGGTCCCGGTTGAGCAGCAGGCTGATACGTTGATAAGCATGGTAGGACCGAAGACGTACGCATTATTGAAGTCGTTAACGTCTCCGGAGATTCCCACTAAGAAGTCTTTTGAGCAACTTCTAGAGCTACTGCGAAGCCACTTTGTCCCAAAACTGTCCATTATTGGAGAAAGAGCCAAATTTCATCGCCGCTCGCATTACCGCAAGAGACTACTGCTCAGTATGCCGCAGAGCTGCGGAGGCTCGCACAAACTTGCGAGTTCGGCACTTTTCTCGATCAAGCCTTAAGGGACAGATTTGTTTTGTGGGCTGCTTCGTGCTGACATACAACGTAACTTATTTGCAGAAGACAACCAGCTTAAGTTTCAAACAGCAGTCGATCGTGCAATAGCTATCGAAGCGGCTATTCAAAGTGCGTCTGCTACGCGATCAACGCCACCGACAGAATATGACGTCCACAAAGTTAACAGCACTGAACAAACTTCTGCCTCATGTTATCGCTGCGGGTCATTGAAACACGCAGCAAACTCTTGTCGGTATATGAATGCCAAATGCTTTCAGTGCAAAAAGGGCCACATCAAGCGTGCTTGTCGGAGCAGACAGTTTAAAGAATCGCCAGGCAAACATAAGCGACATGTTCGTACCCTGGCACTACCGCACAGCAACTTGCAAAGCGTGAAAGCCGCTGCAGAAGTAAGAGCAAAACCGATCATGGTCGAAGTTACCATTAACGACCTACCAGTGAACATGAAACTCGATACAGGAGCCGCTGTATCAGTTATGTCTGTTTCCCAGTTTCGTTCGCTTTTTCCAAGTGCTCAATTTCGCAGGACAAGCCTTACCCTAAGAACCTACACGAATGAACGTGTGAAGCCCTGCGGAGTAGCATTTGTGGCAGTCCAGTGCAACGCACAGACCCAGCGCCTGCCATTGTACGTGCTACGCCAGGATGGCCAGCCGCTACTGGGGCGCAATTGGCTGCAGCACCTCCAGCTGGATTGGACGCAAATCCAAGGTCTTCGCCACATGCAGCTGGGGAAGACAAGCAGCTCCAAGAAATCGCCTGAGCTCGAGTCCTTGCTAAGCCGCTATCAAGACCTGTTCAAGGACGAACTCGGCACAGTAAAAGGTGAAAAGGCTACTCTGTTCCTCAAGGATGAGGCAAGACCTAAATTTTTCAAAGCTAGAAGTGTGCCTTTCGCACTAAAAACTGCTGTCGAACACGAATTAACCAAGCTACAAGAGCTAGGGATAATTACACCCATTACAACGAGCCCATATGCTACGCCTGTCGTGCCAGTGGTCAAACGCGCGGTTCAGTCAGCTTATGCGGTGACTACAAAGTCACGCTAAACCCATACTCGATCGAAAGGTATCCTCTACCAAAAGCGGACGAGCTATTTGCCGCACTTAGGAAAACATTTTTCGAAGATAGACTTGAGCAGAGCGTACCAGCAGGTCGAAATGGATGACGAGTCCAAGCAATATCTGACGCTGAACACGCACAAAGGTCTATTTTAGTCAACCGCCTACCGTTTGGCATTTCGTCGGCTCCCGCAATATTTCAGCGTATTATGGATAACGCATTGAAAGGACTGAACAGCGTGACGTGTTATCTCGATGACATACTGATCACGGGCCGCACGGAAGCAGAACATTTGTCTAACCTCGAAGCAGTGCTGAAACGGCTATCAGAACGCGGAATGCGTCTAAAACTTTCCAAGTGCGATTTCTTTCGCGATGAACTCCAATACTTAGGTCATGTGATAACGAAAGACGGTGTTCGGCCGACAGATGAAAAGTTGGTCGCAATCACGAATGCACCGACTCCGAAAGATAAGCAGCAACTGCAGTCGCTGCTAGGGCTCATAAATTACTATGGAAAGTTTGTTCCGAATCTGTCATCTATACTGTTTCCCCTGAACAAGCTCTTACGCAAGACCGAAGCTTGGGAATGGAATGCCGCTTGTCAAAGTGCGTTAGTACATGTAAAGAAACTGCTAACGTCAAAGCCTATTTTGACACACTACAACCCCAGTTGGCCAGTGCAGCTGTCGTGTGATGCTTCCGCCTATGGAATAGGTGCGGTTCTGTCGCACATTTTACAAGGGCAAGTTCATCCAATAGCGTATGCTTCACGCACACTGACAAAGGCGAACTGAACAGGTTATAGCAACTAGAGACGAAAAGAGCATTAGCCCTGGTGTTTGGTGTCAAGAGGTTTCATACTACGTTTACGCACGCAATTTTACGTTGCTCACAGACCATAAGCCACTTGAGACAATATTTGGACCCAAACAGGCATTCCAGCGATAGCAGCCGCCAGACTTCAGCGCTGGGCAGTCACACTTCTGCATATGCTTTTTCTTTGCAGTATCGCCCTTCAGCTCAGAATGTGGACGCTGATTGCTTGTCGCGCCTTCCACTTCAGCAACCTGGCAGGGATGCGGCCGAAGAAATTTTTTGCTTTTGCGTTTAGACAGCATGCCTGTCTGCAGTAAACAAATCGCAGAAGAAACTGCACGTGATCCAGTTTTTCGTCAAGTAGTACAGCACATTTTGTCAGGCTGGCCGACTAACGTGTCTGCAGACCTGAAACCATTCTTCTACAGGAAGCTAGAGCTTTTTATATCAAGGTTGTGTCATGCTAGGAATGCGTGTTGTGGTACCACAACAGTTTCGTCAATTTGTCCTAGATGAATTGCATGAGGGACATCCGGGAGTGGTGCGCACGAAGGAGTTGGCAAGAAGCTATGTGTGGTGGCCAAACATCGACCATGACATAGAGAGATGTGTTGCGCTTGTCAAACATGCGCTGCGACACGCAGTTTACCAGTGAAAGCACCGCTCCATCCTTGGTCCTGGCTGACGCGTCCATGGCAACGCCTGCACGTCGATTTTGCAGGTCCATAAAGGTGTTTCATACTTAGTGGTAGTCGACGCTCATTCGAAGTGGCCAGAAGTATGTCCCATGACCACTACTACTTCAGAAGCAACCATAGCATGTATTCATGAACTTTTCTGCAGATTTGGTTTTCCGGAAACAGTGGTGTCCGACAACGGAAGCCAGTTCATCTCTGCAGAATTCCAAGTCTACCTCAAGCAAAGGGGTATAAGACACGTACGTACCACACCGTATCATCCAAGCAGCAACGGCTTGGCGGAACGTTTTGTCCAAACTTTGAAGGCAGCGCTTCGCAAGACCAATCCGAGGAAGAGCGACTGCGGAAATAGCAGACTTCCTTTTGGCGTATCGTAATACGCCTCATGCTACGACAGGGGAAGCTCCTTCCACCTTGCTCCTGGGACGGCGCCTACGGACAAGGCTAGACCTGGTGCGACCATCGGTCGAGAACAAAGTGTCACAGCGCCAATTTCGTCAGACAAGGCGTCACCCGTGTCGTGAGAAAATCTTCGGTGTTGGTGATGACGTTCGGGTGCGCAACCTTCGACCTGGACCAAAGTGGCTCTGTGCAACAGTTCTCGCGCGTACGGGACCTGTGTCATACCGTTTAAGTGTCATGACTCCACTGTTTTCCAGTGGGTGCGTCACCAAAACCACATCCGCAAGGGTAACGCCGACACCACTGACTTCGAGCTACCCTTCGTGAGAAGACATCAAGAACCTCCAGTACAGGTCCCAGCTGCCGACTCTTCAACCGATAACGGCACCACGGCGATCATTCAGCGTGAACCGGTGGAGCCTTCAAACTCTGCAAACGAACATCGTTACCCACAGAGACAGCGCCGCCCCCTGATCGCTATGTGCCATAAACTGTCGCGGTTATACCCGTGTTTCCAAAATAAGTGTGGGGGGATGTCGCATATCTGTACACGTGTACTTGCGTCATAGCGTGATAGCGTTTCCTTGCTGTCACGCGGCCCATATCGCGATCAAATCACCCGCCCACTATGTGTATATAATCGCTGGCTTCAAGGCTGGGTGTCATTTTGTCCTTGTATTCCTTGGCTGTAATTCTGCCACTTTTAAGTTGCCACCATGCAATAAAGCATGTTCAAGTACAGTCTGCATCTTCGTTCATGGAAGCCCCGGAACACGACAGTCTCCACCAAGATAATCACCAAGATAATCTGAAAATAAAGGGGAAGCGGAATGCAGCAATAATGAACACAGAGCACTGTGGGGCCACTATAAGTATGAGGTGGTGCGTGGAATCTGGAAAGGAGTAATGGTGCCAGCGCTAACATTCGCAAATGCCATTATATGCTTAAAATCGGATATATTGGCGGGTTTGGAAGTTAACCAAAGATCAGTAGGCCTGTTGGCTTTGGGAGCACACGGTAATACGACAAATGAGGCAGTGCAGGGTGACATGGGTTGGGCCTCTTTTGAAGTCAGAGAAGCACAAGCAAAATTAGTTTTGAAGAAAGGCTCAGGAACATGGATGAAAATAAATCGGCGGCTAAAGTGCACAAGTATCTCTACATGAAAAGCGTGGACACAGAATGGAGGAAGAGGTCAAGGAAGTTGGCAACCAAGTACAGGATAATCGAAACTGTAAATAGACAACCAGGGGTCATCAGAAAGAAAGTGAGAGAAATAGAGACCGTGAATTGGATGCAAAGAATGGAAACGAAAAGGACAATGGAGATTTACAAGAATGAGAAGAAAGAATTAGAAGGGAAAATCTTTACGATAACCAAAGGGCAGTGCCTTGCTATTTGAGGCTCGATCCGGTTGCCTAAGGACGAAAACATATCGGAACAAATATTCGGAACTAGATGAGACATGTGTATGCTGCAGTAAGATCCAAGACCACTCAGCACATCCTAATGGAATGCGACGGGATCCACCCAGCGAGAACCGTAGTAACGTGCAACTCCCAGAAGCGCTGGTTTAAAGTGGAAGGAAACATAAACAGATCAGCCGTAGAGATCAGCAAGAGACGATTAGAGTACTGGTGGAAAAAAGCAGGGAAAAGATAGATACGATCTGATCTCTTAAAATCATAGGCAGCGGTACAATGTAAAATTTTGAAAAAATATTAATGAGAGGTATACAAAAATGCTAGATAAAGAACATGTATAGTATACCTGAATAAATAAAGCAGGCTAGGTGACTATTTGTCGCCGCCCCGTTTCAAAGGGGATGCCAATAATCATCATCATCATCATCATCATCATCATCATCATCGGGGCTTTCTCCGCTGCGGAAGCCGCACAAGGCTGCTGGCGTCTGCTACGAGCCTGATCAGGGGCGGATCCAGCTTTTTTCTGAGGGGGGGGGGGGGTCAGCTTCTGTCAATGATGATGATGATGATAGTAGCCTTTCTTATTTACCGAAATTTACTGTTTTTCCTCACGATAAACCCCCGTTTTATACGGCTAAAGCAACACCTGTAGCCCTCCGTGGTGGCTCAGTCAGCTCAGGCGTTGAGCACGAGATTGCGGGATCAAATCCCGGCCGCGGCGCCTGCATTTCGATGGAGGCGAAATGCAAAAACGCCCGTGTTCCTGCGTTGTAGTGCAGGTTAAAGAACCCCAGGTGGTCCAAATTAATCCGGAGCCTTCCACTACGGCGTGCCTCATAATGAGAACTGGTTTTGGCACGTAAACTCCAGAAAGAGGAAGATCTGTAGCGAAGCCAGGTATCGGTTTCTCCGAGCTTATAGGAAAAGAACGTTACCAATACAGCCATGTGCTTGGCGGCTGCGCCTGATAATACAGGTTGTTCAAAACTAAGCTTTATGGTTTTCTTAAATTTAGGCACTGGAAGGCACGCGAAGACCACCTGTGCATATAAGTTATGTGGCTAGGGGGCACAAAGTGAGATGATAATTATCGTTGTGAGCAGCCCATTAACTAAAATTGAACAATTATTTTTTGTTTACTGCAGTAAGTGGGTATGTTTGTATTGAAAACTTAGAGACAGTCGAGTTTCTACAAGTATTAGTCGGAAGAATTATTAGCGCGTCAGTGCTCCGAGATATCAACTCCAATTTCAATTGTCGTACTGCGCAGAATATCGAGAATAAAGACGCGACAATTCTCATGATTCCCGTGAATGATCATGAAGCTCAGTGACTACTTTTGTGGAGGGATGGCGATGCCATCTGCTCTCTTGAGTCGTGGGGTGTGTTGACTAGAGGAACGTTCTTGAATACGGGTGTAACGCTCCGCTCCAACGCAGCAACCTACACGGTTGTTTACGATGTGCGAATCACCGCGTATGAAGACTCACGACGCCACCTACAAGAATACGATGTGGCATAGTAGGCGAGCGCGAGCCAGCGTCTTCGTGTTTTGTTTCCCACGCGACGTCATCCTTTTACACAAGGCGCGCATCTGCTCCCGTTTCTCTAACCACGCGACGCCATCCTAGGCCCGCGCGCTGGCGTTGGCCGCTGACATCACGCTCCCCCAATTCGCAGCCGCAGCTCGAGGCTTCGCCCCGCTCCGCGAGAACACCCACTCAGATAAACGGATCCGGCGGGCTTGAACCTCCTATGCTTAATGTACGACAATAAAACCGCAAAGTTACAATGAAAAACTTGTAGCGTGCGAACGGTACTGTGCTCGTACTGGATATGTCAACGTGTAACTGTGATCACAATGAGTGCCACAGTTAAAAAAGTTGCCTATGCGTAGTTCTTAGTTTAGCTGTTAGTTGTTATTATTTATATATGAACACTTCAGCAAGAGATCTCTTTCATTAAGCAGGTTGGTCGCGGAATCGGTGACAGCCAATGAGGCAACCGTTGACACCCCAAGGGGAAACTAAGTTAATCAGGCGCGGAGGTGCTAGAGTGGACCTCGGCGTGTTTGGCAAAAGGGACATCCCCTCGTTATTCGATGCCACCGACGGACGAGTAAGGCACGGCAGGCGCCAGGAGGTCCAAGATGTTCAGAGAAAAAATAACTATGGCACCTCGCGACACACCACTCCCTACGGAATACAGCTAAGCTTGTGAGCGAGCTAGCTTTACTTCTACATGGCTGATACCACTGGTACTCGCGAAAAAGTAGTTTTGAAGAATGCTGGGGCCATATTGTTTCACGACAGGGCCATCCCCCTGTCAGCGAGGGGGCGATGCAGAAAATCTGAGGGGGGGGGGGGGGGGGTCAGGACATCCGGACATCCCCCCTGGATCCGCGCCTGAGCCTGATAGTTTGGTTGATCCTAGCCAACATCGCGATCATTTGAGATGTATTAAATACCACGTTACCGCAAGTAATACCGCAGTGACTCACCGCACAGAGAACGCGTTTGCCGGCTGTGAATGCGGGCATGTTTGTCTATATCTTTCTAGCTCGCGCTTTCGTCCGCGCTTACGCGGCTGTTTGAGTAACGCTTACGCGCGCTTACTTCATTTAGTTATGAGTGGAATGAACAACGTGAAGGCGCTGCAGAAGAAAATAAGCTGGAGATCGCAGTTATCTCGGCAGGAGAGACCTTCCCCTTCCTCACAAGAAGTTAAATAGAGCGCGGGCATTGGCCCTCAGATTATTGCAAACAGGCTCGTATCGCAGCCCGGCTTTATTACACAAGCTTTATCCCGACACTTATGCCAGTAGTTCTTGCAGGACACTGCAATGAATTCGCTAGCCTAGACCACATGCTCTGGCGTTGACCTTCGTTGCGAGGCACGGAACAAATCAATGAGGACAAGTGGTTCTCCGCTATCAGGAGCCCCGGTGCCGGGGCGCAACCATGGGCTGTCCAGAGGCCCACGATGCGGCGGTCGGGCATGGCCTGACTGTCCCAACGTGGGAGCGGCCCGCTGCGCGCTGAGTCGCGTACCTCAGGACTTTTATTAAAGTTTTACATCCATCCATCCATCCATCGCAGTAGTAGCAGATATGGCTGGCTCACGCTAACGTTTTACACCCTATCGTTTTCTTTCGTTTATTTCATGCTTCGATTTCTTTCACGAGACTACCTCCCACGCTCTGCTGTTTATTAAGGCGAAACTCTTAACTGGCTCTTGTGAAGCAGAATTTGTCTGTCAATGGGTACCAAAAAACACCGACCGCGTAACTCTCGCGTCTCGTTCACTTGGTATATACTGGGTGTTTCAGGGAACACTTTCAAAATTTATTTAAGGTTGCCTGTGACAGTTAGCCCAATTCTAGTTAGTGAGCTGGTCTACTCGAAGAGGCTGATGATTATTCTCAGGATGACACCAGTTTCGAGATATCAATTCCCCAACTTTGCGGAGAAATGCATTGACGTTCCAGTTAATTTTTTGCTTCAATGCATAAAGGGACGTTTTGTTAAGAAGCTAACTGGAACGCCAATGCATTGGCGTTCCAGTTAGCTTCATAACAAAACGTGGCTTTGCACTTTGCAGAGGAATGTATGCATTCCTCTGCAAAGTTAGGGAATGAATATTTTGAAACTGGCGTCAGTCCCGACAATTCGTTCCAAGTGCATCCGCCTTGCGAACTCCACGGCTCAATTTGTAAATTGCAATACTGGCAATCAGGTAATTAGTCAAGAACTTAATTAGTGAGTTTTTGTAAATATTCGATTATGCATTTCAATTTCTTGTGCAAGTAATGTCCGCCTTTTCGAGTAGAGCAGCTTACTAACTAGAATTGAGCTAACTGCCACAGGCAACCTAAATAAATTTTGAAAGTGTTCGCTGAAACACCCAGTATATACCAAGTATAGCGTGGAAAGGCACTAATGTGTGTCTAAGACAACTGATTTGTCATGGCGTTAGTAACTTGACATACTTGAATTCACGTCAAGATTAACGATAAAAATATGACGTGTGGTGCAAACCCGCATTCTTCGTCCAGAAATTCCTCTGATGCTGCGGGTGCGACGATAAGAACGTGTTGAATGCCAATCTCGATATTAGTGTGTCGAACTTACCCATATATCATGAAAAACTGAGAATACAGGTAAAGCGTAATAATAGTAATCATTTCTGGGGTTTTTCATACAAAAATCACAATATGGCTATGCGAGACGCCGTAGTGGAGGGCTCCGGTAATTTCCACCAGCTGGGGTTCTTTAAAGTGCACCTAAATCTATGTACACGGGTGTTTAGTGCGTTTCGCCTGCATGGAAATGCAAGCCGCCGTTGCCGGGAATCGAACCCGCGTCCTCCAGCTTAGCTGTCCAACCTACCAAACCCACTATGCTACCACAGCGTGTAGGTAAAGAGTACGCGAGAAATATACGCGGAAAAACGCAAGACACACTAAAATAAATGAAACGCTAACAGTGCAACATTGTGTACTTTATAATTGCGAGGAAACGTCAGAAAACGAACATGATGCATTACGGATGTGCAACTCGTCTTTCGCCTTCTTTTGTGCACTTTGTACCCAACGCAGATCACTAAAATCTCGATCTTCATGTCGGCGATTGTCGGTGGTATCCGGTACAAGGACATAAAAGCACCTCCACCAGGTGTCACGTAGTAGTGACGTTGAAGAAACGGTCGCAAAACTGTGAATGACGAAACGGACTTTTTATTGGGCGAACCTGTTCCCACAAGAGCAATTTGCACTCGAAGCACAACGACAGCGGCGAACACAGTCGGCGGTCTTCAAATCTCATCAGCGGTGAAACGCCTCGGCTTTTATACATGAGTCGTCCAAGGTTCCAGATTAATCCCTGATGCCCGCGTGTCTTCCAGATATACTAGACAATTTGCGTCTCTCATGCAGTCAGATTGCATAAGTGTCGGCCACAACAGACAACGGATAGAAGCATCGACAACGTTCGAGAAACTTACAGGCATGTCCTGTGCCTAACGATAACGTTTAACATTTGTTAGCCGGTGAAAAGTGGTCACCGGTGAAAGATAAACATGTACACGTGTCGACATTTGCCAACCACGTGCAAGTCGAACACTAGGATAAAGCAAACGTAATATAGACCAAGTTGTTTGTCCGCCATTATTTAACCATTTCCCATGGAACTTCTGCTTGTGCCAAGGAAAACAATAAGAATCGAAGTTTCCGTTCTTGTCCTAAACGTTGAGTAGTAGGGAATGTAAGCAATAAATTTTTATTGTAAATTGACAAACTTGCAAATTTATACATATATGTATATATACAGTGTATCATCATTTTATAAAGCAGCTTCGTCATTTGTCCAAGAATTTTGCAAGCAAATGCGTAACATTGTGGGCTTTGAAACATTTATGCTAATGTATACGATGTCATAATTTAGCTCTTGTTTTCTATCATAAGTTGCAGGCACATCTCTCTGGTAATGGTTCCTATCCTTGAAATCTTCAGCTTGCCGCTCTCTGTTCCTGTCATCGCAGTTCACCATATTCATCACTAGACCTACATCCACTTTACACCATCGTGACTGAATGTGTCTCGTTCCAAAAACTAAAACAGAATAAGAATGATACAACAATAGTGTTACGTGTAGAGATCCCAGCTCGAGATCTCCTCATTGTGAGTCTGGAACTGCAGCTGGCTCCGAAGTTCCGGTTGAGAAACTCGAGTTTAAACCTGGCCGTCGCACCGGGGATGTTGGCGCTAGCTTGCCGATGCGTGCAACACCTTTATCGGTTTCCTGGAGGGCTAGACCACGCAACACAGGGCCGGCGGCTCTTCACTGACGCTTGGCCTCAACATCGCGCTCCCTCGACTCGGGGTCCGCGGCTCTTCGATGACGTTTCTCCTGGGCTTCGAAAGCCCTCACGCTAGAATCGGCACCTCGACGATGAGATCTTTCGCGAGCGCGTTCATTCTCGATGGATTTCCATGAAATTTCTTCGAAATTAAATTGACCGTTACATTAGACATTGAATGGCTCATACCACCGTAAACGCGGCTTCTCCATTACGACGACAGAAGAGAAGTGAAATCCTACGCTGGAATGATTAGCGGCAATGCAGCCTGCTGTGGAAGCAGATGAACGCGACGTACGCGGGAGCGTTCCACGAGCGCGTGCCGACCACCTGCGCATATAAAACCCCGCTTTTAAGAAAGGGTATGATGAACCGACAGTGGCTGACATACATAATCCAGCCACTGTGGGTTCGTCATACGCGTCCTTAAAAGCGGGTTTTTATATGCACAAGTGGTCAGCACGCGCTCATGCCACTGCTCTCGTGTTGGCGTCGACACTGCTCGCGAATTAGGTTACAAGCTTTCCATCGTGCGTTTGGTACCTAGTGTGGAGCTCACGTGTTGAGGCCATGCGGTGTGATAACCTTTTAAAGACGATAGTCTTCTTGGGGAACCTAAACGCTGAAAATTTGGTCTGTCTGTCTGTCTGTCACCCGATTCAGCCACCCGGCCAAAGTTGGACCACTTGCTTACCGCCCACACTACTTAAACTGGTACGGCTGTTCATACTTGTGAACGTTATCGATCACAAAGTAAATATTACGCATATCTGAGGCGCAACATCACTAGGTAAGTATTAGGAGGTGTGTTCCTTTAATAGAAAATGCATACATACGTAACTCTAAAGACCCTAGTTTCTTAAGCTGCGCTGAAAATGCCATGCTATGCGAGACGACGAACGACGTTCCCCGACTGCGCGCCGACGAGCGCCCTCTGCCATGGAGGAAGGAAACCCTCTGCACAAGCTCATGTTTCCCGATGTATTGCCAGATGGCGTCCATGTCTCACGCAGCGCCTCCTCAATTTTATCAATGCCAGCCAGATGCGACCGATTCAACATAAAGGAAGAGCTGTCTGAGGCAGGGCAAAACATAAATGGCCGCTTGATGAAATAATGCGGTAAAATGAAATCTGTTCAAACAAACCTTCATGCCAGGACGGAAATGGTACGAGAACAGCATCACGGGTGGCCGCGGATCAGACCAGCACTCATGTAGTACGGCCGGCAGAAGACTATCGTCTTTCGACGACATTTGCAGCGAAGCACGCAGATACGCGGCAAATTTTTTTAAATGCTAAGCATCTCTTCAAGTGCTTCAAGAATGGCCACATAAAAAGCGTTTGTGCGAACAATGCCATGTGCCCGCGGTGCGCTGAGTCCCATTTGGAAGACGCCTGCCGCGCGACCGTCCTGAAGTGCCCTAATTGCGGCGGTTCCCACGAAGCCTCATCGAAGGACTGCCCGCGGGTGCGGAAGGAATTCGCGGTCCTAAAGCGCATGGTTTGGGATTATTCCACACACCGCGAGGCTGCAGCTACGCTTAAACGGCGACGGCATCACCACCGAAAAGCGCAAAGTAAAACCGCACAAAGCAACACAACGTATTCCGCCAAAACGGCTGCTCCATCAACGCGGAGCGCCAACATGAAAGATGCCGCGCAAGTGAAGAAAATGTCAAGAGTAGAGCATCCCGAAGAGTGGCCCACACTTCCAAGTGCACAACCTGACACGGAGACACCTCGAATGCCACCTCCATCGACACCCTCACCAACCACTGCTCCAACGATGACTGATGATCGCCAGGTTATAATAATGTTGCGGTCACTGATGAATGCTATGCGAGTTCTACTCAGCCACATGAAAACTCCGTCGGCGCAGCGCACGGTGCAGGTGCTGGACACCCTGGGTCCAGTGCTTGCGGCCCTAAGGTAAAGCAATGACCCACCAGAAGTCATCGTTCAGAGAGGAGGTCCAGACTGCATCTGTCTTTGAATGGAACGCCAGAGGATTTAAGTCGCGTATGTCCGACTTTCTACAGTTTGTATTCGTAAACCAGTTTCCCATTATTGTCATTTGTGAGCCAAACCTGTCATATCCCATCAGACTGTCCGGGTTTGAGTGCATTACGTCCTCCACCCAGGGGCAATGCAGCAAGGTTATTGTTTTCATACGCTGCGACTTGACATAAAATTATGTTCATCATCCAGTGCCACCGGACAATGAAAACCAGTACGTGTGTTTACTGTGAAGAAGAGCAAGGTCACCTTCACAATTCTGGGAGCCTACCTATCGCCATCAATTCGTTTAAATGGCGAGCGCTGACGGGAAATTTTGACAATGACTCCACAGCCATGGGTTATCACTGGGGATTTCAATGCCCACCACCACCATTACCTCTGGGGGAGCTCCAAGATTAACTCGAGGGGCAGAAGATTGGTGTCGATTGCTTCTGAACGAGAACTTTGCTTGTTAAGTGACGGAAGCCCCACCTATCTGCAAGGAATGGCGTAAAGTAGCTGTCTTGACCTCAGCTTTGTTTCGCGCTCCTTTAACAGAAGATTTAAATGGTTCTCGGACTTGGAAACGCTGGAAAGTGACCACATCCCAACTTAGCTCACGATTGAGGGGCTAACTAGCTCCAAGTGCTGCGGTGCCGTCCAATCCATCGACTGGCCGAAATTTAAATCAATCCTGGAAAACCGCTGTCGAGACGAGATGCCATCCAGCCTAGGGGACGCTATAAAAGGTGCCTTACAGGTTGCCACACATTCAACTTTGAAAAGCTCCAAACGCACCGAATTCG